>NC_092245.1:17565700-17803200 GCF_036320965.1 Panulirus ornatus
AGAATTGTGGTAGGTGAAAGATGATAGAGAAAGTCATAGACGCTTGGCTATATAGAGAAAACTTTAATGTTTATAGAGTAAGTTTAGTAACCTAAATGATATGTACAAGGTATGAGAACTGAATATCATTAATGTTTATAACAAAAAAAGTGCCTTTCAGAGTGCTACAAATTTCATTCTACAGTGTATAGGAGATGTTGCCTCATAGATTATAACGAACCTCACCTTCAAGTACGTAACAAACTCTCTCCTCACATTATGAGCTAAACTTCGTCTCACATTATATAACAAACCCCATCTTATAATAACACACCTTATATCATATAAAGAATATCACCTCACAGTATGAGCTATCATATAACAAATTCCACCTCACAATATAAGCCAAACACCACTTCACAATATGAGCCAAACACCACTTCACATTATATAACAAACCCCACTTAACAATATGAGCTACACCCCATCACACACTCTATAACTAACCTCATTCTATACTATAAAACCCAACTCATATATAACAAACCTTGCCTCACAATCTAAGCCCGACCCCCACCTCACATTATAGACCAAATCCTGCCTCACACTATGAGCCAAACACCCCTCCACCTCCTCCACCGTAGTCACCGTACTGGAGAACCTCTCAGACATGACCAACCTCACTACACTTCACGTTACACTGAATAATGCAAAGGGTTATTGACGACCCACTAGCATCCTTGTGGACTGAATGTTATGGTCGCACCGTTCTATATATAACTCTCTCTCTCTCTTGGACAATCGCATGTTTACTAGATGGCGTCCTAGCTTCGTTTCTTCGATGTATATTAACTGACTGTTATATTTCTCTATTGTGTCTCCTCTGATGATGTGATTATTACACGAAAGTGCACTTGGGAACTTATCGTGTTTCCTTTTCCCCGTGGACTCATAGGAATATCTTGATCACGCGCAAAATTGTGATCCTTTCCATTATATATATATATATATATATATATATATATATATATATATATATATATATATATATATATATATATATATATATATATATATATATATATATATATATATATATTTGGATGTAATTGATTTATGGACACTTGAGTTAGTAGTCACAAGTGTGTATGTGTGTGTGTGTGTGTGTGTGTGTGTGTGTGTGTGTGTGTGTGTGTGTGTGTGTGTGTGTGTGTGTGTGTGTGTGTGTGTGCTTGCTTCAGGGCACATATGAAAGTGACATATTACCTATCAATAGATAGTAAGATACGCACATGTACATACACATCATACTCATTTGCATTATTGAATATGTATTGTAATGTTTCCTCCGGTTCCATCAACCTCCCTCACGATATTCAAGACCTCCATCATTGTTACTCCTTCATTATGACTCCTCATTCCCAACGAAACAATTGCCCTCCTCTTAATCGCAATTTCCATCTTGTTATTCATGTCTTACTTCTCTTCCTCCTCCATCTTCTTAACTTCCTTCAATCTTCCATCACTGCCAGTGTTTTCCCTCAATACATTCCTACTCAACGAATCTCTTTTACATCTCCTTTTTGCTCTCCATTTCTGTCTTTACCATGTTTTCTTCGTCCTTCCCCTTCCATCCCTCTTTCCCTTTGCCTTACCCTCCGTTTCCAACCCTCCCCTCTCTCTCTCTCCCTCTCTCTCTCTCCCTCTCTCTCTCTCCCTCTCCCTCCCTAGCACCGTAGCCAGGCTCGGGTGGCGGGGATACAGCATTCTAGGAACAGTGGAAGGAGCATTATTCCAGCTCCATAGATCCATCTTCCTTTGACACTCCGCCCGGTCGCTCCCTCCTGCCCTTCCCCCAACCCACAGCCTATTTTCTTTTAGTTTCGTCCTCCGTGGGTCTCGAACCCTCCTCATTGAGGGTCGGAATCTACGCCTACTACATTCGTATCGTTTGTTTATACACTAAGTCTCCGGTACGATAATTTTCCCGACGTTAAATAAACGATCATACATATAGGGATTGTTGTCGTACTGCCAGATGTGTCGTTGAGGATTTCGATCAGGTCATGGGCAGTGTGGAATGTAATTGCTGTGCTTTATTGTATTATTTTCTCTGTTAGGTCTAATATCCCATGTATCACACTCCAGATCTCCTGTTAATGCTGTTTATCTCCCTTGTTTATCTGAGGAAATCTAGACGAAGAGAGAGAGAGAGAGAGAGAGAGAGAGGGAGAGGGAGAGTGAGAGAAAAAAAATATAATAATGTTTGTTATGATTAATAAGTTTGCCAGATGTATGATAACTGGGGCATCTGCTGCTCGTGGGAAACTCTCCCCTATATATATATACACACGCTTTTCTGTATCTTAACCAAATTATTTTTTTCTGAATGTCTCGACAGATATTTCTATGTGAAACTACATGTAGATTATATACGACCTAAACCAATACCCATTAGTCTAGATATCCCCTGAAAACACTGTAAAATCAGTAACATATATATATATATATATATATATATATATATATATATATATATATATATATATATATATATATATATATATATATATATATATATATATATATATATATATATATATATTCATATAATTTGTTAGCACCTGCCTTTAAATGATATCTCAAACCAACATAGAAAAAACTCTTAGAATATCACGTATCAACAATGATACAAGAGTAAAATTGATGATATATGCTAAAAGAGCACCAAGATTAGAAACCTAATTAGAAACAAAAAAACACTGTGTGAACCAGGACTTAAGCCCACTCGGGAAAACCTATGTGATCTACAAGTAATCCTAGCCCAGATGATGGCTTAAGTCATCACAACACAGACTACATCGGTGTCACTACCACTCCACTGCAATCTTGGTGGATAACAATGCTCCTGAGAGATGGCGCTCCCAAGCAATATATATATATATATATATATATATATATATATATATATATATATATATATATATATATATATATATATATATATATATATATATATATATATATATATATATATAGCCTCCAGCAGCACTCGAGGAATCTGACCAGAGGCGACCTGACACACAGCACCAATGGAAGTCCTCTTGCTATAAGAATTTCCACATGCTCTTGATAGCCAGATGAATTATTGCATTGTTCTTAGGTCTTCAGAACCAGCCAGCTGGTGCTGCTACCCAGCCAACCTCAGCCAAGGATGGACAGAGCGTACATGCATGCCACCACACCCCAGGCTGCCAACCGTTCCCCGAGGCCTGCTAACTTCTGCGTCCGCCCGACACATAGCAAAAGAACCAATCTTCGTTTCATTTATTCAGCAAGCGTAATGAGGACACCTCCAGACATCGCAGAGGATGGGAAGTTGAGATTTCTTTGCCTGAAAATGGGATGAATTTTCCCAAATTTTTGCATTATGATATCCTTTCTTTACTGTGAACTAATGATAAAGGATGAAATACAGATAACTGATTTTTCAGTGTTTCACAAGAGGTGAAAAGACCCTTAAGCACTGAACGAACAAGTAGGAGGTTCATTAATGCTAAATATGCTCTGTGTGTGTGTGTGTGTGTGTGTGTGTGTGTGTGTGTGTGTGTGTGTGTCATATGCCAAGCGAAAAATTCTGCAAGTATCCTGCAATATACCAGATCTCTATATACCACCAATGAACTAATGTATTATATCCATACCACCTTTCATAACTTCATCAATCTCGACTGCACACTTCGTCCATTCTCCGCAGGCCTCCTTGGTGTAGTGGTCACCACAACACATCTCTTAGATCTCTGAAAGAGTAAGTTCCGTCTTAGACAAAAGAGAGGGATGGGTTGTCAGGAAGCATATGACACTCTACCACACAGAAGGTTGGTAAAGAAGCCTGATATTCTCTGGCAGGAATTAGGTGGAAGACTCCCCGATGGGCTGAAGATTACCTTTGTTAAAAGAGAGGAAGAGAGTTTGTCAAAAAGAAGAAGCCTTCTTGAAATGGGTTGGGTCACCGGCGTACCTAAGCTGTGTGCTTGGAACCATTGCTCTTCTTTATGTATGTAAATGACTTGCCAGAAGTATTTGGACTCATAGGCGAATATATTTGCTGATGAAGTCGTGAGGGAAGCAGAGAATGATTAGCATTTTATTATCTTACAAAGGGACCTAGACGAATTCAGATGTTGGTCTGATACATGATCGCTGAAGTTAAACCAAGTCAATACAGAATAATGAGGATGAGACAGAGTGAAAGAAAGCCTCACTGCAAATAGCAACGAACAAGAAATAAACTACAGAAACCTGTCCATAAAAAGGACTTGATTATTGACACTGTACCTTACCTTAGGCAAGCTGCGAAGGAGAACTCTCTACTCGCATGTCTTAGAACCGCAATTAGATACATGGATTAGGATATACCCTGCTAACCTTTCACAACATAGGCGAAAACTAGAATAGACTTCTCAAGTTTCGTCATCGCATCTACAGAAGCACAAAGAGGTAGTGAAGAAAATCCATACGAGGATATAAGATATGGTGACAGAATTAAGTAAGCTGAGCTACAGTGCGAGATTAGGCATAAGTCTTTCTCCCATGGAGGAGTACCTGTTTACGAGTACTTTAGACGAGATTTTGGTGCTAGATAGGGATTTCTAGAGTTATGAATAGAGTTGTGTGCGTTGCGTGTTGTCGAGTGTTATCTGTAGGATAGAGTACAAGTGTGTATTTGGACTGAGTACCAGCAACCCTGTGTGTATGACACAGAAAGAAGAGACAATGACCTGGGCCAAGGAAGAAGAAAAAAAGTGAGGGAGAGAGGAAGAAAAGACATCTCTAGTCCAGACGGTTGCTTCAGCAGTATACAGAGAGAGAGTGGAAGAAGAATAGGCCCATCCGTATCACCTAGACGGATACAAGCCGAGCGAGCAGCCAGCACAGTGGAGGGAGGGGAGAAGGTGCTGGTATAATAGATGAAGGCGAGACAGTAATGAGGCGCTGCAACACGGACTGGAGGCGACAGTGGGGGACAAGTCTTGGCCACGAAGGGACGACTATTTACCTTGGATAATTGATGCCTCTCTCCTGTCTCTCGGGCAAGAGGCTCATACACACTATACCGTATATATACATACATATATTACATGTAGATGGAAGTGTACTTATGAATACACTGCGCATCTACACAGAAGATGAGAACTAGGTTTGGTTCAGAGGCCATAAGAGGAGTTCATGGGAAGCAAGACTAAGAAGGATGATCAGTGTGTTGGGTTATGTAAAGGAAGAGATCGTGAAGGAAGAGATCGGAGAGACCAGATGAGAGACATGGCAGGAAACTATAGGATCGTACGAGGAAATGAGAGTGCAAATGACATGAATGTGTCCATATCCTATTGATACTTACCCACGACACAGGATACCCAAGTGGCTGTAAATATAGGAGTTATAAGGTAGGATTGTACAGCTGGGACGAAGACGATTATCCAATTCTTGGAAAAAGACGTGACTTCAGGTAACTCCTGTGATATACGCCTCCTGATGGGAGTTAGCTGGGAGCTCATAACACCTCACAAAGGTAATATGTAGAGTAGCTTTTTTGTCTATGTTGGTGGTTTGAATCGAAACTTAGGAGTGGGAAAGCAATCGGAATTATATACAGTGAAGCTAAGGCATGAATGCGTGCAACTATATTTCCAAAGAAGAATAGGAAAAGATGTAAGCAGATGTCAGTGAAATATTTCAAGGTTATTGAATATGATGTTAGGTATTCTGGGAGAAGTTGATGGAGATTCGTGTAAATGATAGTGTAAAGTGTAGGTGCAAAATGTAAGGGTAAGAAGCCACTGTAAATGTATGAGCACAATGCAGATGTCAATGCAGGTGTAAATATAAGTTTAAAATGCAGATGTAAATGTTAGGGACGGTGTGCACACGTTAATTCAAAAGTAGGGTTTGAAAAAAAAGAGACAGACGAAGACTATAATGGAATGAAAATATAAAACGGCTCGTGAAAAAGAGATTAAAGAGGTAACTGACATATCATGTTTACTGGGAAGAATGGAAGGCAACACTGACGAACACAAAGTTATCAATAAAAAATAAAAAGGTTGATTTAGATGTATATATATATATATATATATATATATATATATATATATATATATATATATATATATATATATACATATATATATATATATATATATATATATATATATATATATATATATATATATATATATATATATATATATATATATTCAGGTAGTAGCTTCATTACAGACCCACACAGGAAATGTAAGATTAGGACATCATAAACTGTTCCCACAGTGTTAGCAGCAGCGAAGGAGGAGGAGGAGGAAGACCCCCACCTACCCCACACATGCTATACACCTATAAATCACACCTGCAAAACACTGCCCCAGAAGCTCATACCTCAGAAATAATCTGTCGAAAGTCAGGAGAAATTCCCTAAGAGCTGTAATTTCGCAGTACGTTCAAGGTGACAACATGAATATCAAAGATAACAAATGGAGCTTCGACACAATGTCCCAGGGAGATATAAGGTTTCTAATCAGGGTGCCCAATATCTCAATGTAGGTTGTCACTGCTTCATTATTCACACTTTCTTTCCCAGAGTATGACGGATGGAGGTCAGCGGTTGCCTCTTGAACACTGGCGAGGTGTTATAGAAATTATATACCGGCCCTGGCATGCAAGGTATCCATCATAATAATATGCTGCATGGGGGCCTCATCTCCAGTGATTAATTGGAAAGATTTTCAGGCATAATGCGACGTGATAGATGACGCCTTGACAAATGGTGGTGGGGAGAGAGTAGCTGAGGAAATAGACTCCATGGAGTGACACTCACCACAGTGAATTTGACGTTGGTTTTCCCAGGTCGACAAAGACTCGTTCCCTGTCGCAAACTAGTGACTGGCTCCTGTCACAAGTTCCTTTTTTTGTTTTCTCTCCTGACATCATACTAATTCCAATGAATAAAACGACTGTTATTTGGAAATTAGTCAGTCAGTCAGATGGATTGGTTTCAGGTATTTCTTTAACTCACTTCCGATGGCTTGACTCCAAGGATATTCTGTCTTTAAACTTATATGTTTGAGAAGACTTGATTTTCGAATTCTTGCTAAAGCGTTGTATTGCATAGTCCATACACACACACACACACACACACACACACACACACACACACACACACACACACACACACACACACACACACACACACACACATACACATACACACGCGCGCGCGAACAAAAATCAATTGTCCTGTGAAGATGCAAATATATACTATCTATTCTCCAACATGTCTCGACCAATATGATATACTCGTAACCTACCCTTGGACATGGTAGGGTCAGGACCCAGACGAGGGCGTGGCATAGTAGGGGTCAAGCAGATCCTCCACTCTGTACACCACACTAAGTCACACTCTATCATCTCCTGTCTCCGCCACACACCACGCACCCATGACCACCGAGACTCCTGTGATTCGCCTCCTGTGGGAGGAGCCAACGATCCGATCCTTCGACCTCGCAGAGCTTCATATGGGTCAGTTCAACGGACGGCAACAGATATCGTCCCTTGAATAATGAGCAGACATGCTGCAGGGAGGGAAGTGGAACGCTCGACCTACCTTCTCTGGAACGAAGATGATGCGTCTCTGATCTCTAGTGTACAAAGAGGAGAGGAGGAGGAGGAGTGTGAAGAAACGAGAGTAACAATAAGTATGAAAGAAGTGAGGTTGTATTAGAGTGAGGAAAGTGTGACAGTGAGGGGGGAAAATGAGCGCTTACAAAGAAGGGGACTTTTAGGGAGAGAATACAGAGATGGGATCTTGCAAGTGAAGGGATCAGGGCTGTGGGCAGCTGTACCACATAAATCCAACTGAGCTTCTCAAAAGGATCGAACACAATGCATGCTTACCTCACCCTCGTGTCTTGCAACATCGGACACCACTTCCAATCCGAGAAAAATAGAGAATACAAAGAATTTCATTACGATCGGAGGTAACTACTTTTTTTGAATGGATTCTATATATCTTTCCCAACGGCAACACGTAAAGAAAAAGTTTCAGAATTGTGATAAAATGAAATCCAAATTTCCCAATTAAAACGAAACACCTTTGACACTATCATCAAGATAAACACACATCAATCTATGTCTTGACTAAAACAGGATAATCGTATTCTACGTGCAATCAATTTCTTAGTCTATTCCCAGACTTACCATCGTCCAATGGCGTTCATTCGAGTGGCCACAGAGACTCATCTCTCGAATCACAGTGCTTTCCAGGAGATCTACCTTAGGGTACCTACATATGAGCTGGCTCCAGGCTGGGCCAAAGACCACTGGAGACCTAACACTGGGTACCACATGGTATGGTTTATATACTGTACGTACAGCATAAAGCAGCATAATGTGAATACATGTTCTTTTAGACTTCGAAGTAAAGTCATGTCGCCACAGAAATAATCTTCCGTTCAGTGATGTATTATGTATATGTTCCCTATAGTCCTGATTTTGTTTATGAAGCTTTTGTCCACAATCGTTCAAAAGCAAACGAAATATGTGACTCATTATTACGGATATATGACTTTCCTCATTTTTAACGTGACACTACTCACATACAGCCTCCTCTCATATATGAGACAATGAATATTAGAAATGCTTTTACAATACCTTTTCACTTACCAACCGAATGTCTGATCACCGAACAAAATCGACCACATAAATTTCTTTCGTACTTAGCAGACATTCGCGGAAGCCTTGGTCTGTGATATACATAGACCGATTGCCAGACTGGGTCCTAAGAGACAGACTGTCACCCGTTCAAGAATTCTTTAATATGACTACTAAAATGATCTCCGATTGGCCAGTTGAAATGAAAATAGAAACAAAATGTATTCGGACGTTTCATCCTGGACTTGCAAAGTCTAAGACTTGATCAACATGCCGGAAATCCTCCTAAGGCTGTCAGTCTCCTTGGAGGACGGTCACAGATGTAAAGATTGACGTGTATTGAGTATTGTGGGTTTATCATAGTCCCCCCCGAGAGTAGCAGAAGTGATACATTTATTATATCATCCATAAATAGTAAAAGAAAATATGTTTTTCCACCTTCCTATTATTTCCTTGATGGTACACAGGCCATTGTGGGGAGAGCAGTGTACTGCAACACCTGTGCAATACGTTTAGTGTAATGATCAGTTGCCAAGAACAACCTCTTACTTCGAAAGTTATTTGTAGGTTTGATAAGCCGCAATATATATATATATATATATATATATATAACATTCAGAACAGCACTGAACACTTGGGCAACCCAGGACAAGCGCACTTTACACTTTTAAGGGACAAACACGATGAAGTAATTCATCCTAGCCATCCTTGGCACACACACACACACACTCTCCTTCCCTCGCCCTCTCATCATACCAACAGGCTGTGGTCCCTAACATACCGTACGGGTATCATTATAGGCATGATTGATAACTCATTATTAGAGTTTATAATGACAGCCATAATGACAGGCGTGGACCAGTACAATGGCTCTCCTGCCGGGCGGGAGGAGAGAAGAGAGGAGTGGGTAATGGTGGAAGGAGGGAGGAGAAGAAGAAGAAGGAGAAGAAGAAGAAGAAGAAGAAGAAGAAGAAGAAGAGGAGGAGGAGAGAGAGAGAGAGAGAGAGAGAGAGAGAGAGAGAGAGAGAGAGAGAGAGAGAGAGAGAGAGAGATGGGGGGACAGTAAGCCAGACATATAACTAGATATCGTCACAATTGTTCTCGTAGCTCGAGAGAACTTTTGGATCCTGGAAATTTAGTGTGAAAAATGAGTCCCAGTCGTTGGTAGGAGACGCTGGAGAGCTATATATATATTTTTTTTCTTTTCGACTGAAATTCTTGAGTAAGATTTTTCGACACAGTTGTTGTTGAGCGCGCTAGAAAAGTTCTGAGTCCCACCAAACGGTTTCAGTAGGAACACGTCAAATTTGTTCTTTACTGCTCAAGATTTATTTTTTCTTCTTGAGATTTTTTCTTCTCTTTTTTTTTGATCCTGAAAGTTTTTCGTCAGGAGAAAAGTTATATTCATTTTTGTACCAGAATATCATCCGTTCCTGGATTAGTTAACGAAGGACAAGGGAGATACATACTTGCTGAATCGAAACTGAAGACTGATAATCTTAATCATTATATATGATGTATACAGACAGATTGATAGATAGATAGAGAGATAGATAGATAGATAGATAGATAATCAAGATTATCATTCTTCAGCTGAATGGTTCATACATATATCACCAAATTCTGTTCCATTCAGCAGATATTTATCTCTCTAATCCTTCGTAGTCCAGGAACGAATGATATCTATATGAAATAAGAAAATACGCACAAAGGTTGGATAACTGCCTTTGATTTACTGTACTTACATTCTTTAGAAAATTACTTTTGATTCGCTGTACACACATTCTTCAGAAAATTCGTTTATGTCTTAAAGTAACAAAAACAAATGAAACCTTAAAAGAATAAATATTTTGCAGAGCACAACAAATATAATTATTTTTGATATATCCTAATAGTGCATTGGATCAACCTGCTGTTTGACTAAAAACATATCAAAATAACACATGATGATCAGAAAATCTATGACAATTTCTTTTGTCAACGTTCTAGATATGACCCTTAGAACTAACACAGCCCTAGTCTTCCAGTAATATAGAGAACTGAATACTTCATAATGTTGAAATGTCAGATAAAGATCTGTAAGCAATTCTTAATTTTGGAAACTTTCCAGAGTTTACTTACTCAAAGCACACACTCAATTATCTATTTATGATCTCAGAATCAGCGAGCGATACAAAGTGACTTTAGGATTCGAAAATGACTGAAAATGATCGTAAACATGAAGAAACCCCTAAACTTCATTTGGAGAGAACAAGCTTCAATTTTTCCCACCCTCCAGGACCCGTTGTATCAGGCAAGAGACGTAGCCAGCACCACGACCTGCAAATGACTACCTGCCAGAAGCTTTTACCAGTCTTATCAATCAGGTTTCCGGTAATTATGTGAGCTTAGGCGGCCTCACACCCCCAGCCAGCCAGGGTCTCTGAAGGCGTAGTTAGCGGAACAAAGAAGATCCTTGCGATTGTTTGCGGTGGCTCGATATCATAGGGTGAATCAGGGCCGATGGTTTGTGGTGGCGAGATGACAGGGGGAATATTTGGACCAGATGGTCTGTGGCTGGCGTTTGTGGGTTGGAGGTGGGAGAAGGACGAGAGACGATGTTTACAGACGGTTAGATGGAGAGAAGAGAATTAGAACAGGTGGATTACACTGGTTTAGAAGAATTAGGAGCGTTAGAACCAATACACTAAAAGGATTAAACGAAAAAGAATGAAGACAGGGCTGAGAGATTCTTAGAATCGATGATTCAGTGTTGTTTGATGATACCCGAGAAGACAAACAGATTTTGCTCTACAGTTTATGAAAAAGGCTAACTGGATGTGAAGAACCAGATATTCATCAGATATCAAAAGTACTAGTATTACTATGAAGAATCACAATCCAAGCAATTACTTTCCTCAAGGTAATGTGGATATCATTCAATGGAATTAGGATGACTTATATAATCATGAAGCTTTTATTCTATTTGAATATGCACAAGATGGTATGAGGGATTAGCAAATCAAGGTACAGTGTAAGATTATGTATGTAAATTCTTGTTTATGTTTCTTACAAATAATTCCTTGGTCTGTCATATTGATGATATTGAGGAAAAGGCTTCGGGAGCAATTTTTCTCAAGCAAATCTCAGGAAAAGGTAAAAGAAAACAGGTAAATCGAGATGATAAACCTCAAATAATATGTTCTTTGTTTGTTATAAGAATGTCTAAGAAAGACATTGTAACTCCTAAAAGATCTCATATTGATTTGACTGAAAACTATAACAAGAAAACAGCACAGAATATGAAGAGTTTTATGGGTACCATCTCTATATCGCATTTGTCTCGAAAACCTTTTTTAAACGCGCAAGCAATAGATAATTGCGATAATCGCTATACATACACACACGGATTTATCTATATATCTATCTATCTATCTATCTATCTATCTATCTTTCAAAAATACGAAAGTGCAACTCAGTGAGTAAAGGAACATAGTGAGTCCCTCCAGCAGGAGGCACTGATGTCTTATAAGTGAAGCTGAATGACATCGGAAAATAAATACGAGAGATGGATCGCCTTGGCGGTGCGGAGTGTAATGAGTAAGCAGGAAGGTTCCTCCAGGACCAGTTGTGGTGCACAAGATACTAATAACTTCAAATGTCCTTTTTTTTTCTCTCTCTCTCTCTTTTCCTTTCGGAGGTGGAAGGGAAGAGGGGAGGGGGGGCATCAGGAGCTTGGGAGGGAGGGAGCTGACCAAATAGTGGGATCAGGTGATAGGGTAATTTCATGGTTTAACCTTACCCCCCCATAAAAAAATGTATAATTGCTTTAATTAGACTACAATTAGTACACGCAGTCAGGCTATGTCATACAGAATCCCTTAATAGTAATGACCGTACACAGGGCCGTGTCTGATCCTCTGTGACCTCAATCAGTAAGCTAAACGTGAGATAACATATCACTACCCCACGCTCACGTATGATAAGCCCAGACCAAGAGCTTCCAAGAGGCGAGAACCCATCCGTTTAACGAGGTAGGAGTCTACCGGTGCCTCACATCACGGGAGGGAAAACACATCGTTGCACCTTCCTCGTTAAACATCTCCCCCTCTCGTTAAACCCCTCAGCCCTTCCCCTGGGCAGGTAATGAAGACAGAAGGGTGGCGTTTAATAGAGAAGACAAAAACCCGTGGTAATGGCACACCGCTCGCTGGCCTGCAACTTTCAACACGGTACGAGGGAGGGAGGAGGATCACGAAGACGATGAAATACATGGGAGGCGATTGGCTGGTCTCACGACCATACAAGATTAGATGGGTGAAGGAAAATGAGGAAGGAAACGGAAATAAGGAAGGAAAGAAAATAAGGAAGGAGAGATAAATAAAGAAGGAAAGGAAATAAGGAAGGAAAGGGAAATATGGAAACCATGGAAAATATGGGAGGAAAGGAAAATCAGAAAGGAACGGGAGATGAGGAAGCCATGGAAAATATGGAAGGAAAAGAAAATAAGGAAGGAAAAAAAGAAATAAAGAAAGGAAGAAAAATAAGGAAGGAAAGGGTAATAAGGAAAGAAAGGGAAGTATAGAAGGAAAGAAACGTAAGGAAGGAAAGGGAAGTAATGGTCAAAACAAAAGATGGGTTTCATGATTGAAGTTAGTGAATAATTGGTGATAGTAGAGATAGCAAGTTGACGGATGTATGAGGTTTATATGTTATTAACTGTATGTTGACTGTCATATCTTGGGTATATGCTGATAGTCAGTCACTAGGTGTATGCTGACGGTCAGTCATTGGGTGTATGGGTATATGATGATACACTAGGTGTATGCCAGTTATCAGTCACTGGGTGTATGCTGCTTGTTAAGTCACTGTGTGTGTGTACACTGATTTTCAGTCTCTGGATCAGTCACTTGTGAAGTCCACATCAATAACTGCCAATTCTTGTACAGTGAAATTGACAGCTCGAAATTTAAGAGGTGATCAAATGAATACCGTCAGAAAATGAAGAATGACAATGAAAAAAGTCTATATACAATTTTCATCTTAAATGTGGTGTTCGGGACGCCTTTCCAAACACGTCTAAACTTCTCTCAATTCGGTGGATGAATCAGAGTTTTCGGAAACTTCAGTTGAAATATACAACGTAATCTCCATATACGTCATGTGATGGATTTTGTTACTCCTGTTCAAGGATCGTACCGTCGTCCTCAAGAGCCTAATGTCGTACTTGAGGGTCGTACAGTTATGTCAAGTGGTCACCTCGTCATGCTCCAGAGTCGAAACATCACACTCAAGGGTCGTACTGAAAGGTCAGAAAGTTGTGCTCAAGGGTCGTACCGTCGTGCTCAACGGTCGTACCGTCGAGTCATACTCGAGGATAATAACGCCGTACTGGAGAGTCGTGTTCAACGGTCGTACCATCGAGCTCTAGGGTCGCACCGTCGTGTTCAAGGGGAAATATCCTCAGAGACGCGTCCATTTATTTAATCCTCAAGATGACGCCCTTCGCAAGCCGAACGCAACACCCAAAAAACAACAATATATATCGTCCAGGGCGGCTTCCACAAGTGTGACACTGTGCCACTTTGAAACAATTACATCCGCCGGAGCTGTGGCGAACACTTGAAACATTTGAGGGTGGCAGCGGCGGCGGGTCTCATGCCATCCGAGTCTAGTGTTAATATGATCTTCTGTGATGCAACTTCCAACCGCGTTCTTCGTGTTTGTTAGTCCGATGATGGATCACTCGGGAGCCCATCCTCCGTTTCGTCGCATCCCCAACTTCGTTCGCCCATTCTCAATTTTTCCGTTATACTAAACGTATCCTTGTATGTCAGAGTATTTAGAGTATTGTTCTGTAATCTTTCCACTCGTATTGAAGCCAAGAATGCAAGGATTTTTGGCTTATTGAGTCCATTTGAAGGTGTCCTGGGGACCAGCTGTGCGTTGTGGGATGCGAACGAAGCCACTCAGAGCAATGGAAGGGAACCACTTGAAACATTTTTACCCCACTGTGTTATGTACGTATTTTGGTGGCTCATATATCGAGAAAACTCGGAGCTATTATTTCTTTACATTGATTATACTATTCTACTTCACTTTTTACTGTCGTTGACTTCCGTGTATATCTATAGATACTATAATGGAATTAAGTGTAATTATGTCACTGGCTGTGGCGGACACATGAGGTGGGGGGGAAAACACTCGAGTTATGACGCTGCTAATCAATAGAATTTCTGAGGATGTTTTGGTGGTGACGTCACGAGGTTTCTGTGACGTTACATCGGTGCAGTGACGTCACAGGAGTGTTGATATGTGCGGATATTGTGACATGTGTGTGTGTGTGACATGTGCATATGTATGCATGTGTCTTTGTGCTTGTGTATGTCTATCATATATGAATATATGTGGGTATATTCCTGCCTCTTTCTGTCTGCCTGTCAGTTCATATTATTTTCTATAAGCCTGTCTATTTCTATAAGCCTGTCTATTTCTATAAGCCTGTCTATTTCTGAATCGATTTATAAAGATGTGGATAGGTTTGTGAGTTCGAAGACCAGACCCTTTTTTCAGCGTTTATAAGAATACCTTACGTTAGAAATGATAACTGATATCAACTTTACTCTCTCCCTATTCAGAGATGGAAATAGACCAATGATTCCATTCTGATTGATATATAGGGATTATATACCCCTAAGATGCCCTGTTATATATATATATATATATATATATATATATATATATATATATATATATATATATATATATATATATATATATATATATATATATATATATATGTATATATATATATTACGAAAAGAATGGCACCTGTGCATTGTAGATTCGTCTGCAATATCTACTGAACCATTATTCTTGTTTAAGACACTGAAATAGCCCATTCTCACGGGGAATAACTGGAGATATTTATGTTATCATTTATTATATAACTAAACTGTACTCTGAGGTACTGGACTCACCATCATAAGCATACCTGCATCAGGTAATTAAGAATCTGTATGAAATTACCACGAGATTACGCTAATTAACGATACATTATCTATAAATACATCCAGGACCTAATCAACTAATTACATTAGTTTGTTTTACGTAACAACTCAAGTTCCAGGTGTTCTTTTATGATCGTATCATATCTCCTAAACCGTCCATGAGCATGGCAGAGGGACCAATATACTTTTCCATTTCAGTCTCCATACTTTCCCATTTCCCCCTAATTAAACAATGTTGAGGAGATTATATTTCTTTTATATTTCCTTCCCTTCTTTTTTTTTCTATCCCGAGTCCAGGTTTTCCTCGTGATCTTGTTCCTTCAGGCTATTATTTCTATCCTTTCTTGGCAGTTAACTCATTGACCATCGTCTCCAATGTGTCCTTACCATCTCAGTTTCGACGGTTGTCAGAAGCACAAAGGCAGATACATTAACGGATAAACCCATTTGTCGTTAGTGCTCACTGCCCAAAAAGACTCGTTAGCTGAGAGATCCATGGGAGAGACGCAGCTAAGAGACTTACCAATTAAGAGCTGTATCAGCTGTAATGTACGCCAGAGGAGAAGCCTGTGGAGTGAGGAACACAGAGATAAGAGACACATCGGTTCAAACGAACACCAGTTGAAAGACACCACAGATAAGATATACATTACTGAGAAAAAACCGAGAGAGAGATCTGCCAGGTGAGAGACATAATGAGAAACACACCAACGATAAGAAGGACTAAATGAGAGACAGAGCGTCTGAGAAGTATTCCAGCTGTAGATCACTCTGAGCTATAAACCAAATGAGAGACATGACAGCTATGAAAATCACCAATTGAGAGACATAACAGCTATGAAAATCACCAACTGAGAGATACCAGCTATGAAAATCACCAGATGAGAGACATAACAGCTATGAAAACCACCAGATGAGAGATATAACAGCTATGAAAATCACCAACTGAGAGACATAACAGCTATGAAAATCACCAGATGAGAGACAGACACACACACACATTAGGTGAGACATTCGATGGTGGCAAGACCCAACAGCTATGGTATCTACCAACTAAGAAACCCACCAGCTATGAGATCCGCCAGCTAAGTGACTTACCAGCTATGAGTTCCACAGGCTTAGAGAGAGACAGAAGAGCCGAGAGATATTACAGAGGAATCTGACCCTCCTTGTTTTACACTAGTGTGATAGCGGCCGCTTTGATTACACCAGAGTAGAATTAATTAATTCTCTGTCCCACCTGTGCTTGATTGTGCTTGCTCCCAGTTGTGCACCTGGATGCTACGCTTGTCCGCCTATCTGTCTGTCCGTCTGTGTCAAGTATCTGAGTGCTTATCTATACGTGTCAAGTATCTGAGTGCTTATCTATACATTGCCATGTACGTACATAGACATTTTAATTCTCTATCCCTGTCAGCCTTTTCTGTTTCCATGAGGTTACGTCAGGAACAGACGAAGGAGACTTCGGGGGAATAATCCTCACCTGGTCCTTTCTTTTGTTCGTACTTATAGAAAATGGTGATACAAGAAGAATAGATCACAGGCCTCCCTATACCACCACTCTTAGTTGCCTTCCCTTTGAACCAGCTTGAGTCTTATGAAGAAGTGTTCTTGCCATATAATGTCACCTAGTTATCTCCTCCTCTTAACTCACTACTACGTTTCTGTACACCTCCCTTCCTTGTTCCTTCACTTACACCATCACAGGTCTTCTGCACCCAGCCATAAACAGCCATACCCCCTACTTCTCCATGTCATCTGAGAAGACTTTCATCCATACCTCTTTCTGATGATATCCCCACCCAGCATACCTTTCTTTATAAAGTTTTTCGTCTCTTCTTAACCTATTCATCTAATTCCAATCTATATCAAGCTACCTATCAATCTCTCCTATTCTGTTTCTCACTATTCTGAACCTATGAGAACCAAGTGTTTTCACTTAGGTATCTTTCTCAACGAGTTTTCAAAAGTGCATTGGTCAAATACAGAAAATCAAGAGCAAAAAAGTCATATGCAACAAGATAAAGACTCACAATAAGATGTCCTTTGAGGAATATACTCACAGCTTTCTTGAGCTTATGAGCTTCTGGAGATATCATCAGAGTATGGGGCTCTACTCGTTACATATGTCATCGATATGGAATCTCATACCCTTTCTCGATTCAAGTCGTCATTCAGGAGGTTATTGAACTCCAACACTGACGAAGATCTCGTCGTACTTCATTCCGAGACTCAGCAATTTTGAAGCGAAGTGATAGAATGGCATTGAATCACCTACTGCCATCTGCCCTTTCTTCATCTGTCTTTCATGCTTCATATATTTCTCTACCCTTTAAAAATCAGTTTCTTATAATAGAAAAACGCAGTATGCCAGACAGGCGTTTCGTGAAGAGCAGTGAATAAAAAAAAGAAAAAGCGTACATTCACAAATAGTCAAACGTACGTAATTGATAAATGGAGGAGACTCCCGTGAGACTGGTTTGAGTGGTGGTGGTAGTATCTCATAATCGCCATGTCTAATCCTCTTATCTTGACTGCAGGGGGATCAAATGCAACCCTAGCGACGCTATCTTGTTGACATCCCCAGGGCTCTGCACTCGCCCGTCGGATTTATTCCCCGCGTCACTCACAAATATTGCTGAAGGACTTGGAGTTAATTTATGTTATCTTGATGTGTGATTAGCCAGTCAAATGTACCTCAGGGTTCGACATAAGAAAAAAAGAGTGATAGGTTATAGAATTTCATGGCTTATCTATAATTCTTATCTACTTACATATTTTTCAGCTTACTTGCACTCCTCCCGCGAAGGGAGATGAACAACTGGGTGGACTGCGGACCGACTACCGCGCCTGGGATTCGAACTCTTACAGGACTGACTCCTGGCGACCCCAATCATGGCTAGTAGCGCCAACCTCTACACCACAGGGGTCCATAAATTCACAATACACAAGTGTTTGATAGAAGAGAAAGCTAAAAGCATGGAGCCCCACGAGTGTAGAACTTTCCTACCACACTGTACGTATAGGTAATCACACACACACACACACACACACACACACACACACACAACACACACACAACACACACACATACTTCAAAACATAGATTAAACGAGGTTGGGAGGGGGACCTCACACCCTCACAAGATCCTCCCATTACCACTCACAACTCTCACCTAACTGTGAACCATCGAAGCTCACAGATGAGTGTATATATGTGAGATGGTGACGAATACTCCTGAGAGCCTTGGTTAATTAATCTCCCTCGGTGACAAGAGCAAGATAATACCGTTGTGTATGGATGGTAAGCTGTCGAGAAGTGATATTGATCAGTTCTGGTCTTCCTCTGGTGTCTTGGTGTAGTGAGGAGAAGAATAAGGAGGGTCTGGTTCTCTGTGCCTGTGCGGTGCTGTCAGCAACGTCAGATTGTGTCTGTCAGGAGCGTCAGACAGGTGGTTGTCAGCAGGTCAGGAAGGTGGTCGTCAGCACCGTCAGGTAGGTGGTCGTCAGCACCGTCAGGTAGGTGGTCATCAGCGGCTTCAGGTAGGTGACAGGTGAGGAGTGGAGTGGAGGTGGATGGAGAGATGGAGAGGAGGTGGAGGGATTTGTCTGAGTGGAGTGGAAGGAGGAGGGATATGATGCAGTGAAGTAGAGGGGTCGGGTAGAGAAAGTGAACTGAATGGAGTGGAGGAAAGTGGATAAAGGTGAAGTGGAGCTGAGGGAGCAGGTGGAGGGTTGAGTGAGTGGAGTGGAGGGTGTCGTGTCGTTGTGTCAATCAAGGTGATCGCCCCTGGATTAACCTGTATCGTGACGATAAGCAGTAATGAATTACCGGGGCCTTTGTCGACCCTCAGCCGCCGCCACCACCTCCGCCACCACCTGTGCCACCACACTCTCTCGACGACTCCACGACCTCCTTATGAGGTGGCGGGGAGGAGGGATAAGTGACCCTCCTCCTCCTGCAGGTCATAATGACGGCTCTTGTCGTCGTCGTGGTTCAATCACTGTCGCTGTCGTCGTCGTCCAGGAACATCGTTACTGTCGTGCAGGTCGTCATTACCATAGTCGTCACAGTACACTGTCTTTGTGGTCGTGGCTGTGGGTCTCGGCTGTCGCTTTAGGTAGAATGGAAACACACAGCACATTATGCCGTTCAGGAGGGAGAGATGTAAGCATTTTTCGCAACAGACAGAATGTATATAACTGACAGAAAGTGTATATAAACCCTGCAAAACGTGCAACGTGAAACAGAGCTGCCTCAGGGCATCAAAGACAAGAAAGATCCCTTTTAACAAAACCCAACATGTACATCACACTCTCAGCAACAAAACGGAACAGAAACAGACTTCCTACAACAGACACGGAGGCACAGACTCATGAACAGACGCCGGAGGTGTATATATATACACAAGGACACTCACATCACAGCATCCGTCACAATTTGTACATTGCTGGACAACAACATCTGAATCTCATTTCCTCCGTCACCATTTAATCAGCTGCCACAATCATCTGCCAAACATACGCACCATCCATTCATCACTGCTTGGTATTGCCACTCAAATTATACGCGAGGAAACCTTGACTCCCGGTCGGCAGACGGGAGCGCTCCTTGCTCCATTGTGATTGCACGTCCATCAGACGATTACCATAGAACTAGATTAATTGATAATTCTCGTGTCCAAAGAGAAGGGGCAGAAGCTGGAGAATCAGCAGGGGATCTGCGTCCATCTTCTGATTGCAAGATCATAAGGTATGCAAATGACTTGGATCAAAAGGGATACATCAATCCCAGTTGGTGATTAATGTTTATTCCAATACTGATAAGACTGAAGAGAAAGTCGAGAACGTAATTGATTATGGAATATCTAGATACAAGGAATGAAGGGGTACCGATGATAGATTTATATACCTGAGTGTGTGAGTTCTCCAGTATGTGTATAGTGCTTTCCTTTTCCATCTATGGAAGTATCTGTGTGTGTGTGTGAGTGTGTGTGTGTGTGTGTGTGGGTTTTAAATGGTACAACAGCGCCTCCAGAACGCGCTGAAGGAGGATCAGGAGGAGCAGGAGGAGGAGTAAGAGGGAGAGGGGGAGGGAGAGGAGGAGAAGAAGGTGAAGGAGGAGGAGGGGTGAGGGAGGCGAAGAGGCTAGTGGCGGCCGGCAAGGTGGTCATCCGCTAATGATAAACCTCATTACTCATCCTACTGTCAATGCTGCTCCCCCACCTCCACGACCCCAGCGTCGCCTCCCTCCTCACCTGCTACACCTCCACCAGTCCCTCCTCCTCCTTCTCCTCCTCCTCCCTTGCCTCACCCACACACCTCTCTCCCCTTCCCCACTGACCTTCCCCCCCGTCGCCTCCCTCCTCACCTGCTACACCTCCACCAGTCCCTCCTCCTCCTCCTTCTCCTCCTCCTCCCTTGCAGCAACCACAAGAACCACGACAACCACACTCCTGCAGGCAACACCCAGCCTCGGCCTCACACACACACACACACACACACACACACACACACACACACACACACACACACAAGATCTTGCCCAGACTAAACCATTCACTCCTAATTGCCATCTTGAACACCACCTTTTTACTCTCCTTCCTCCCCGTCAGCCTCATAATTCTCTCTCTCTCTCTCTCTCTCTCTCTCTCTCTCTCTCTCTCTCTCTCTCTCTCTCTCTCTCTCTCTCTCTCTCTCTCTCTCTCTCTCTCTCTCTCTCTCTCTCTCTCTCTCTCTCTCTGGTACACACACACACACACACCCCAAACCCTCCCCACCTCAGCAATCGACATACACCCCTCCTCCAAAAAACAGACAACCATGTCGCAGGTGCTTGGCAGTCATACGTTTCGAAAAACTGCGCACTTAGCCAGGCATTGTATTAGCAACTGCAAGAGCCAGCTCTCGTGTCCTTGATGGACCAAGGACGTGTTGCTACTACTGCTGCTGCTGCTGCTGAAGCCAATTACGAGAAAGCAGATGTTGATGCCGCGTACGAGAAAGCAGATGTCAAAAGCAGATGTCAAAGCTTAGGTTTGGTTCCTGACCCACTGGACACTGTTGTCTGAAGTCATGATGGCCTGTGTTGCACCGTTTGCTTCATCCAGGGAAGGTATAGCTTCCTCCAGCAAACTTATAGCTTTCTCCAGGGAACTCATATAGCTTCCCACAGGTAACTTACAGCTTTCTCTCAGGAACTTATAGCTGCGTTAGGGAATTCATAGCCACCTCCAGTGAACTTCTCGCTTCCACCAGTAGCTTATAACTTCCTTCAAGGGAGATTATAACTTCAATCAAGGAATTTATAGCTTCCTCTAGGGAACATGTAGCTTCCTTTAGGGAACATATAACTTCTACTAGGGACCTTATAGCTGCCTTCAGGGAACTTAAACTCCTTTAGGGTATTTGTAGCTTTATCCAGGGATCACAGCTTCTCCCAGGAAGAATAGATATGCTTGACGCTAATGAATCAAGACGAAATGTGATCAAATGATCAATTACCACACTGCAAGCAACACACGATTGAATTAAGCCAAATATTTACTATGTACAAGATAAGGACCTTCGTGGTGTAACGGTTAGCGTTGCTGACCATTTCTCATGCCCAGAGTCGAGCTTGGCATAAGTTCGAATCCTGATGGTGGAGGCTAGTCTACAGTCGACCCAGCTGTTCATCCTTCCTTTGGGGTTTGGTTGATAATTTGGATACCCCGGCTTGAGCCAGGATGTGTGTGTGTGTGTGTGTGTGTGTGTTGTGTGTGTTATACCGTTTCAGCTTACATAAGAAAGCAACTTCTATAAAACATAAATAATAATTTCTGACAGACAATCATCACACATTATCTCACGGATGGAAACACACGTGAAAACACATACACACACACGCACAAGATCTAAACAACATATATTGTCACCCATGTGACCTGACCTGACCTGGGGTGGCACGCGTCCGTCATCCTATGGGTCAATCAATCATTGACGTCATCGACATCCTCGCTGAGCCCCTAGCCACCGATGTCTCTCTTATCTCTTATCTACATCTCTCGAGTCTTACCTCGAACTCGTACATCTATTGTCTCTAAATACCGTCCATGAAAGATATCCCTCACTGGTTACTTTTATCAGTCTGTCTTTTGATTGGATATGCTGTGTTTTGTTATGTGCCTCTCCCATCTCGCAGGTTTGGTGCTTTGATTCGTTATCTGTCGTATATATTTTTGTTTGGGTCTCTCTCTCTCTCTCTCTCTCTCTCTCTCTCTCTCTCTCTCTCTCTCTCTCTCTCTCTCTCTCTCTCTCTCTCTCTCTCTCTCTCTCTCTCTCTCTCTCTCTCTCTCTCCTCTAACTTGTATACATACATACATGAAAAAACACACATATACATGCATACATACATACATACATACACACTTACTTATATACACACATTGAATGACAACTAGAGAAGTGGAAGATGAAAGTGGAGATGAGAGTTTGAAGTGAAAGCAAGAATGAAATCAGGTTTAAGGGCAGGAATTAAGGCATAGGTGAGTTTAAGGGTTATGGCAGAGGATGAGAATATAGTGATGAGAGAAGAGCTGGAGGAACTAAAGGAATTTGGACAAAGTAGATCAATGAGTGAGACATGGGATGAATGGAGGCTTTGAGGGGAGCAGGAGGGCGAATGAAGATGTAGGGAGAGAGAGAGAGAGAGAGAGAGAGAGAGAGAGAGAGAGAGAGAGAGAGAGAGAGAGAGAGAGAAGAGAGAGAGAGAGAGAGAGAGAGAGAGAGAGAGAGAGAGAGAGAGAGAGAGAGAGAGAGAGAGAGAGAGAGAGAGAGAGAGAGAGGGTCAGAAGTCAGGACAACACTGGGAGATCAGAGAGGAAGTGAGAGGGATTAGGGGTGAGGCTGGAAGAGGGGGGGGGAGAGTTAAGAAGAGGGTGAGGAGGAGAGGAGGAAGAGGAGGAAGAGGAGAGGAAAGGGTTGCATCTGCTCGGGGTCTTCCGGCCGATCCATCACCACGTGACGTCACGGGGTACCTACTGGCTGCCTGAGCCCTTTGCTTGGTCTCACGGTGTTTCCCCTCCCTCACACATACTGACGTAGAGACGACCTTAAATCAATAGCGTAGTTCACAAGTCTTCAGAAAAGTAATTCAGACCCTTTGGAGCCGTGGGAAGCCCATAGGGTTATGCAGAATAAGGTGGACAATAGGGGGCGCTACATACACACACACACACACACACACACACACACACACTATCCCCCTCTGCTCCTCGTACCCACATCATCCCCTCTTATCCCTTGTATCGTGGGCTGGGGGTCGCCCATGACCAGG
Source organism: Panulirus ornatus (assembly GCF_036320965.1). Classification (NCBI taxonomy): domain Eukaryota; kingdom Metazoa; phylum Arthropoda; class Malacostraca; order Decapoda; family Palinuridae; genus Panulirus; species Panulirus ornatus. The sequence continues at coordinate 17,589,688 of NC_092245.1, forward strand.
TCAGTCTTGCATAGAGAGAAAGATCGCCAATTGACAGGTCGCGATGGATGGGCAGCTGGTTGTTTTGCCTGCGCCCAGGAGGTCATCAGCCGTTACCAATAACCTCCCTCCCCAATCATAAAGTGTATTCGTTATCATAATTATCATTATTAACATTTATCCCTAGGGAGAGAAAGAGGAGATAGAATGCTATCCACGTATCTCCTGAGTGTCGCGAAAGGCATTTTGCGACTAAGACGGGCAGGGAGCCTGTGAAGTTTCTCCTTTCCTGTATTATCGCTCCCGAGAATTTAAAAGAGGATGAGCAAAGCAATTATATTTCGTCTCGAAAGGCCCAAAGTGTTTGCTCCTGACGCTACCTCGCTAAGGTGGGAAAAGAGTGACAGTTGTGAGATTATTATTGTTGTCATTATTATTATCATTATTATCATCATTATCATTATTATCATTATTATCATTATTACTATCATTATCATCAATATTGCCATTATCATCATTATTATTATCATTACCCACATAACACTCACCTTCCCCAAGGAACCACTGTGTATAGACTTATACACTAATAACATAATTATTCTAAGAGATCTTTAGTACCTATAGAATTAATCCCTCGACTGATGCTAAGAGAATTATCAAACAGTACCAACCAAATCCATTCAGTATTACCCGCTGTCAACCAAAGACGATTGCACTGACATAAGACATGATGCTGCCCTTCTCCTTCATCATAACACTGAGTACATCGAAGTACACAGTCAATCCTTTGCAGATTCACCCCACGGTATAGCCCCTCCCAGGTTAGCTCCCCGTTGCACGTGGGAGATTCGGTTTCCGGCCAATCCATCAGGGTCATGTGACGTCACGGGGTCAAGGAGGTGATATGAGGTCCCAGCTCCTGCTACTGATGCCTCCAATGATTCTTGTGTCTCTGCTTCCGTGTTGTAGGGAGAGGGGGAGATGATGCGTGGTGGGGGAGAGGTAAAGATAGACACGTATGTTGGGGAAGAGTTGGAGATATTGTATGCTGGAGGGAAGAGGTGAAGAGATTGTATATTGGAGGGAGAGGCGAAGATATTGTATGCTGGAGGGGGAGGTAAAGATCCTGTATGCTGGGGAAAGAGTTGAAGATCTTGTATGCTGGAGGTAGGGGTGTAGATTCTGTATGTTTGAGGGAGAGTTGGAGATATTGTATGTTGGTGGATCTAATGGTTTGGAACAGCCAAAGCTTGATATGCTAAAATGCGTAGCATTTAGTCACAATATACAACAAAGTTGAGTAATATGAAAAGGAATATGAAACACCTTTGAACATACACGTGCATATGCAGGCACACATACACATATATCAACAGCAAACACAAGCAAAACACATGCGACATGACAGGACCAAAGGGAAAAGCAGTAAAACCCATTAACCTTAAAAACTCTACAGCAACAGTGGCAACTGGAGTATTGCCGATATTCTGACAATCTTCTGCAAAAATTGTAGTGGTCTGTGACGAACTTGGACACTGGTCTGAGTTTCCTCTCAACATTGCCGTAAGATTTACGTTCTACGTCAAGGATGGTGGGCTTTGGTTTCGGTACATTATATATGACAAGGAGAGATTGGATGTGTGCAAATGAGGCCATTGTTCGTTTGTTCCTGACGCTACCTCGCTAAACTAGGAAAAGCAATTAGGTATAAACAAGACGTATGCATAGATAAATCATAGCTAATGGAGCTTGTAGTGAGAAGATGAAGGACCTCAGGTGATAGATGTACGAGCTGAGGCTAATAATTCTATAATCTTAGTGGTGATGATTACATTTCTTTTGTAAAGTCAAAAGATAATTCTGGATACCATTAGCATCCGTCTAAGTCATAAATGGAATGTTGAATTTGCTCACTACACCACCAGATCTTAACATCAAGTCTCCATACACAAAACAAGTATTGTAAGTAGAATCTGCATAATTAAAAAGAGAGAGAAAAAAAAAGACAGGGGGTAAATGTGAAATGGATTCGTTCAACAGATCAAAGAGTGTAGATTAACGACAAAACCACGATCTGCATTTACCAATTGATTTCATTGTACATTACAGTGTCGACTGCGTATCTCATCAATGTCTTTCCCTTTATATCAATTTGACACACTGATTCTCTCCCGTATAAGACGGTGGTAGCCTTCTGGCGACCCCATATATAATTCTTCTTGACATTCACGGATATGGCAACGGCGGCCATCTTGACAACACAATACTGTCTCCCTTGTTACTTGACGAGCAACAAAACAGCGTAGGTGCTCCTGGCGTTCCTCCCTCCTTCATCCTTCCCTCCCTCCTTCCTCCCTCCCTCCCTCCTTCCCTCCAGTTACCCCCCTCCTCCTCCTCCTGCGTTCAGGTCACATCCCCCAGCGAGGTCGCGTTGCATTAATGACCTCGATTACTGAGCCCATCCGTCATCACCTCGACATGCCGAACTTTGACGCGACCTAGTCTGACCTGGACACTCGGGATCCTTCGCTGAAAAGGTCAACACCGCCGGAAATTGGCTACAGACTTGGCTGCTGCTGCTGCTGCTGCTGTTGGTGGTGACAGTAGTGGTGGAGGGTGGTTGGCGGTGGTGGTGAAAATGTGGAGGTGATGGCGAGGGTGTTGAAACATCCGGGTGATTGTGGTGAGTGTGGCGGAGTTGATGGTGAATCGTGGTGGTGATAGTGGCGGATGTCTGGGCCATGATGGTGGTGGGGAAATTAAGCCAATGAGAGGTTTGTGGTTTGTAGTGAAGGCTATGAATGTGGACTTCAACGAATGGGGAAGCCCTATTTCCAAGATGTAAGATGCATTATGAAAACGACTGATTGAAAAAATACTGTCTATTGGAACTTTTAGAATTACTTCCTCCTGTAATCTTTTCTTTCAAATCTATTCTTTCAAACATATGTAACTCTGGTCTCTGGCCAGCCGATGTTAAGATTTGAGGTACACATTGGTGTTTGCTCATACGAAGACATTTGACTTAAGAACTGTTTCAAAATAAATGAGATTCTGTGAAATGTGACATCTTGTGATTTATATGTTACTGTCTCATCGGAGACCTGACGAATATGGAAGACCTGCAAGACATCGAAGACCTGGCGAATATGAAAGACCCACTTTAGATATTGAACACCTGAAGAATATGGAAGACTTGCAGAAAATGGAAGATCTCAATACCAGAGGCTGTCAGATTAGGGGGATATTTGCCAGTGCTGAAGACTTACTGAATATCAATTTAAAGACGATGTATCTGGCAAACTTTTGTCTTTCTATTTGCCAAGGATCTGGGATCATCCTCTCTCCATGAGCTGCAGTCACAGCCTGTGTTGTGCCCAGCAGGTAGCAGTCTGTACAGAGTTCAAGAAGTACTTAAGACCCTCACCTCACGGAGATGGTGTGATGGCAGATGTAAGACCATCAACACATTAACAGAATCTTGAAAGCCATGTGTATCATAACCCAAATATAATATTTTTTTTAGGCCATGGCTTTCACCGACTTTAGGCCATGTCCAAGAATTAACTGCTCTCAAACCATGGGTCCCAGACCCAAAGATGCGATCATTATCAAACGTTAAGTGATTACAGTATTTTTCCATGAATGTAAATAAAGGTAAATCAACAGAAAAAAAAATAGCATTATATCAAACCTAGACGGAGGGATGAGAGCGTGACGCAGGGGAAAGAATGAGAGAAAAGTAGTTGAAGATGTTGAGGACGATTGAGAATTTTACAAATGGGAGAGAAAAAGAATCGAAGGAGACAAGAGGAACTCAAACCCATATTTCCACATGGGTGAGAGAGGAGTTAGGATGGAAAAGTGTATGTAGCTATAGGAGAAGGATACATAAAAGAACAGATCTTTTATGCGCCATTCTCCTAAAAGATGGAGGATGCTGTCCTGTATAAAGAAACGTGCCACTGCAAGATCTACAGGTCCGTTTTACGAAGGTGAGTGTGAGGGATGTTTAAAAACAAACCTGTGCTACTCAGTACAGACGGAACTTAAGTCTGAAGGCGTCAATCGCAATCTGAGCGATATCGTACACTCCTTCAACGGACAAGTAGAACGATATTCACCTATCAACGATGATATCTGCAATATTCCCAATATCTAGCAATGCAAGTATAAGCTATATATAGCGACCACACACGCTAGAAATGTTTAGCGATTACTCACTCCTGCGAAGGACAGCCATATATACAGAAGTCGTAACTCGTAACGACGATCTTAAGCGATGTTCAGAGTTCGCGCTTGCAAGAAAGGGGGCATACGAGATCTAGTAAGGGAAGAGTATGAAGCGATATTTGTAAATCACGTTTGTAATAACTTCTAAGAGATGTTTGAACAACTTGCCCGAGAAAACGATTAATATTGGTCACTTGAGCCTCATTGCCTTCCAGACAACAGTGAGCGATCTTTATTTGTCAGACTCATACGAGAAACGTCAAATTTTGTAAGGGAAATAGATATTCAAAGGTGTTACCCATTCATTATCCAACCTTAACATGTAAATTGTTTTTAATGCCTTTACTAAGCCCGAGTCTCAAACTCTGGTCCACATAAACACAACCACATCGCCACGGAACCTCATATGAACTAATCGTCCTCTAAAAGCACAAAATATACATACCTATCTCTAATTGCATCTAACTGTAGATACAACTTATTTCCTTTGTTTTCGAATCGATCCATTAAAGAGCAAACAAACCCAAGGCAGTTGTAGCGCCACGCTCCTGTCGTCTCGTCCGAACGGAGGCAGACAATGCGGCCTCCGTCTTGAGGGAGGTGTGGAGGTGACAGGCGTACACAACACCTTCCCTGCCGCTCACTTGCCAGTGTTTACGATCTTGATCTCCCTCTCCTACGCAGAGAGAGAGAGAGACAGACAGAGACAGAGAGAGATCATGTAAAAGTATGATTCCCATTTTTCATTTTTCTGTCCTTAATAGAAGGATTTATATTAATCTTTGTATGGGTATCAGCAGTGTAATCTATTGTTTGGTGTGTGTATGCGTCCGGTACTCCGGGTTCAATTAATCTATATCAGAAATCTTTTTCCCTCACGCATATATCAAGTCGGCTTATTTAGCACCACCGTCCGAAACGCATCCCACACCTGTGCTAACACCTAGCTATAAGTCGAAATCTCCTTTCTCAACGCTGGTCAACATCTATAGCTCAAAAAGAACTAATCATAACACACAATTCTATTATCATAGATCAATATTCTAGCTTACAAGACGTATGTCGAAGCTTAGAAATCAACATTTCAGAGAAAAACGTATAAGACATACTTGAGACACAGCCATATCTCATGGCTGGGGGACTAGTGCCCACACATCAACCTCATTTGCATTGATGATATAAAAGGCAAGAAGATAATGGATGTGTTTAGCAGTAAGCAGGGCTTTATTCTCTTTTTTTTTTGGATGGATATAATCATAGCTGTATTTCCAGTCTAAAATTAGATGCTCCTTTTTTTTCTCTCTCTCTCCTAATCATACACGTATAAATGATGTTAGTATCTTCACCATCTTTATTTTTTTTATGTTAGATATGATTATGGCCTTTACTCTCCGAAGTGCAGAGAAGTATATAGTTTTCGAATCATACAGAGAAGAAGTGATGTTCAACCCCAAGCGTCTCAGATAGATCATGATGATAGATCCCACATTCTGACGAAATGATTTTTAAAAAAACATTAGCAGTGTTAAAATAAAATTGGGGTGGTAATGGTCTAAACATTCTAGCTGCGCACAACACCACAAACTCCACTAGAAGAGGCGTTAAGATGAAGAAGACGAAGGGAGTTGATGGCTAAGTGAGAGCAAGGGCAATAGACGCAATAACTCTACCAGGAGTAGCAGAAGAGAAGGGAGGATTAGAAGCAGGAACGGTAGCGATAACTCTAGCAACCGCTGGTGAGGAGGAACTTAGAGGCTGCTACAGCAACAGTGGTGGCTGTAAAAAGAACAGCAGCCAGGAACAACAGTATGACCGCAGCGGTAAATACAGCAACAACAATAGCAGCTTCAGGAAGAAACAGATGAGGTTGAAGCATCAATAACAGAATAAAGCCGCTGAACTAGACTCATACCAAATCATGTTTGTAATTGATGATCCCAAAGCCATAAGAGAATTGAGGAATGCACAAGATTACAAGGGAACCTAGACAATCACTTAAGTCGATCAAAGACGAGGTCATCATTAATAAAAGTCATCAGGATGAGACAAAGTGAAAGAAAGCTTCGATGCAGATATTGTCGAGTAGGATACAAGCTGTAGGAATCTCTGTGAGAGGGATTTAGCTGCAGGAATCTCTGTGAGAGGGATTTAGGAGTCGACACACTGTATCTAAATTTCCGCCAGAGCTACACTTGAGGATGGCTGTTGCGGAGGCAAAATCTGGCAGCACAGAATCGTAATTAAGTATATAGATCAGAAAATGTTTAGCAAACTGTTCACAGAAAAACCACAAAATACTCATAGCATAACAAGAACTACAATAGAGGATAGTGACACGCGAAGATAGTATGAAAACAAAGTAGCAAACCACCAAGGAAAAGACAAAGCAAGAAAAGAAGCCGATGATATATGAAGATACGAACATAACGAAACACCAAAGAAATAATACTCCAAGTTAACGAAATACCAAAGGAACAATACTCCAAGTTAACGAAATACCAAGACAGTGACACACCAAGATAATGAAACACCAAGGAAGAGACACAGAACAACAAGATTCCGACACATTAAGAAACCAAGACATAAAGACAACGACGCATGAAGACATCGACCCACTAAGACACCAAGACGCTGAGATACGAACGAACATGACCCTCTCTCCTAACACCCAAGTCAAGTGTTTCACCCATCTAAACCTCACAGATTTTCTCTTAAGTTTCTTATTGCTCATACGAAGCTTCCCTCAAGTCCATAGACATGGAGTAAACTGGCGTTCCTGAGGATGTGTAAACACTCCTCGAAAACTCAGCTGCACTCGGTCATTTGTGAGACTCGAGAGAGAATAAGAGGTAAAGCTCGAACGAGATTTGAAATACTAGATTCATTACAAAGTCTCGAACCGACGCGAACAACGGTTAGGAGCCTATGTACGTATATCATAATCAAAGTCTGAATAGCATTTCTAGAAAACAAATGCTATTCGCTTTGACGACGGAAAAAAAAAGTAGTTCATGTCGGACGTGCTGGTGTAAGAAATACGCATCACTCGGAATAGAGAAAAACAAGTGAACATCTGCTGGCGTTATTCGTCTCGACCGCCAACACTCAGACGCCGGGTGTCGAAGTTCGACCAAGACCCGCTTCGCTGTGGCTATCAATAGCCTCTCGCTGATGTAAATGGCATAATATCTGTCTATATAGGAGCGGTCCGGGGGTGTAACAAATGTCTATTTAACCGACGGGTACGGAAATAAGTGGGTATATCGGGGCGGCTTTCTGGTGCGGGTCGGCTGGAGACTGGTAAGAGGGGGCTGTCGATGCCTTTGATGGACGAGTCTCGAGGGACGAAGCGCAGGGCGTCGGTCTCACACACACACACACACACACACACACACACACACACCTAACTCTCTCTCTTTCTATCTATCTCTCTTTCTCTCTCTCACTCACTCTTCCTTTTCTCTCATTTCCATCATTTCATCCCATGTCTTCGGCTGCTACTGTCTAACGTCTTTGTTAGTGATAGTGTACATACTAAGAGAACTTTCGGTTGGTTGATCTGAACCGTCGAAGACCCTGAGAGGTTTGTGTTGGCAACTGTGTACAGTCCAGATGAGGAACAGTGTTGCCAGTCACTCAGAAGATGCCCGGATGCTTGTAATAACTGAAGCTTTGCCTCTCAAAGTCGAGACAGAAAGAGGCCTTCCGATATATACATAGATGGATAAATAGATAGATAGATAGATAGATAGGTAGATAGATAAACAGATAAATAGATAGATAGATAAATAGATAGATAGATAGATAGATAGATAGATAGATAGATAAACAGTTAAATAGATAGATAGATAGATAGATAGATACAGATATAAGCAGCAATAGACCACTAGGCCCTAACGGAGCTGTTTGTGGTTGCGGAAAAGAACAGACACTCATGGATCAGTGTGGTAGGAGTACAAAAACACACAGCAAGAGAGGCGAAAATAATGTCTGTTGCGGAAATGAAGCGAAATGTTTATCATGTCTATGTTCAGACGTATCTATAGTACTGCTCCAGACTACTCTGGTTGGTTAATGACATAGAAAGGTAGTTTGATGGGTAAACATTGCAAATATCTTTTCTTTTTTTCCTTTATGCCTACTCGCAACTCGCTGCAGCATGTGCCACAGCTTCCCAGGTCAGATGAGGTGGCGAACGAGTGACCAGTTAGGTCATTAGTGTGGCTTTGGTGTGCAGAAAAAAACATCCTCACTTCTTATAATCCATCTCCTCTCCCTATGAATCAACTTGGTCTCGAACCTTAGTTTGACACCGATATATTCACACCTCTTTCACAGTCAAGTGACTCCCCTCTATCACCATCTCCAACTACTAAACCCCCATGACCACCACCATCAATTAAGTTGGGAAGAGGAGGAACATAAATGCTTCTCAAACACAAACGTATAAACATGTATTGCGGTAGAAATGTGTGAGGTGTTGGGGTGGGGGTGTGACAGGTATCATAGGTGGGTGGGGTTGGGGGGAGATTGGACTAAAAGGTTAAGGGTTAAGGGGTTAAAAGGGGTTCAGAGCAGGTCATTAGGCCACACTGGGCGACTGGAGAATAAATCTCAAATGCAGGTGTCTTCAAGGTCGTGTTTTTTCGGCTGGTTACAGCGGGAGAGGAAGCATTTGTTTCGTTCCCTCGTACCTTGTCCTGTTGAGACGCAGTCCCTCTGGCAGACGAGGTCATTATAACCAGCCAATTAACCAATATTATCATTATGATTAAATCATCATTATGATAATCATCATTATTGTAAGTACAAGTTAATCAGTAAATTTCATTCCCTTCGGAAAAAGAGATATTATCATACCCGGGTGAAATGTAAATGCTATAAGGGAAAAGTGTTACGTCGTCATTCCGTAGTAACTGAGTACGCCACTTGGAGCGCCACCGTTTGTTTATACTCTGGTGGCCTTTGCGAAGACAGTGTACACTGGGAGCACCCTTGTGTGACCATAGTCTCGTGGTCAGAACGGGTAAAACTCTGATGAGGTTTACTGTGGATCAAGCTAACTGTATGGAGGCAACTGCTTAAACCGACAAGGTATGTACAGTTGAGTGTGATCGCTAGAAATTAGTAGAGAAAACGCTGTGTCTCTGTGTTAAGCTTAACTGCCTCAAGCAGGTCTCGAAAACAAAAAAAAAGGCGAACGTTTTGTATATGGTTTCAAACTAGTTCAGTCAGTAAATAACTGGCTAGGTAGTTCAGCTTTTGTGTGATTAGTTTATAAACATTTTGTATACATGGGTATCTTTTCGGCAGCCGCTGTCCACAAGATGGGAAGGAGGGCAGGCCAAGTCCGTCGAGTTCTATGGACAAGATTCGAAATAGTTCGAAGCTCCGAAATATCTGTTCGATACTCGTAGGATCAACCAAGACTGCCGTAATACTACAAAAAAAAAAAACCCAGGTATGTGACGTATTAAGTTCCTTGTAAAATACAATTATTATTGTTGCTATTGTTATTATTTTTATTATTATTACTGTTATGATTATTATTAGTAGTATCATTGTCATTATTGGTAGTTATATAATCTTTGTCATTATGGTCTACATCATTTCCGTTAGTTGAGTATGGAATGAAGATGCATTACGGAGTGTTGTAAAAGTGTTCTCAACTGGTATGTGGGCATGGCTGAGTGCTTTTGATTAACTACTTGCTGTGGTAGGGGTATGTGGTTTCCCTATGAGTAAAATGTTCTTTGACGAGACTACTCCCTGTGATATAGCATCTCTATAGGTGATTTTTCACTACCGGTGTACCCTAGAGCGGGGGGAGTCCGGTGACACCTATAGATAGATAAATAGATAGGTAGATAGTTAGTGACGTGCCACGAGCTGAAACATGCGCTAATCATGGCCATCTCGGGTGAATGAAAATAGAATACGATATAATGAACGAAATAGATCGCTGTTCCTTTATTCTCTGTAGGACTGAGTCCTAAGGGTAGAAATGTTGTTGAGAGATGCAAACTCGATAGATGGAGGAAAAAAACACATCAGGGGATTTTCCTCCCTTACGTTCTAGCAACGTGATTTTTCGGTAACTGGGGTACACGCAGTATCTTGAAACAAACCCAAATATATATGTTTTTGCAGCATGTATATTTGATTGATATGCACGCCGTGATTTCTAACATGATCAGTCATCAGTCAATAGCCATAAAGTCCAGCAGTAATTTTATAGTTTCTGCACAACAGAGATTAATCAGTAGGCGATAGTATAACTCTTAATCTAGTGAACCTAACCTAACTTAACTTAAACCTAACCTAACTTACCCTAACCCAATCTAACCTAATCCAACCCAATCTTACCTAACCTCACCTCGAGGTTGAGAGTTCCTATCCAGGCGCTTCTTAGAAAATAGATCTATGGTCTGCATATAGCAGGAACTTCATAACTTGTGTGGGGCGTAAACCATAAGAACACCATTCTCGACAAGTTGTGTAAATCTTACGCAACATGGAAACTTCAAATGAATCTTAACAGTGAAGCACCCGGGTTGAGCCATAGAATCTCTTTCCACTCCTTTTTTTTTTCTCTTCTTTCCTTCTCTTCTCTTAGCCTGCACCTTCTCACCACGCTCACAAGAACCCTCCAACAAACTCCCACCCAAATCCTTCAACTCCCAAAACCCGTCTCTCTCTCTAGTCACCAGACAAGAAAGATATATTCATAGCTTTCCATTCAGCCAGCCACCTGGAACACTCGGGGACTCGTAACTGGAGTCCCAGGTCATCCAATGTTACCCACTCCCTCCTCAGTGTCCCTTTGCGTGTCTCTCAGTCTCTCTTTATATACTTTACCTTCTTTAGTCTTTCCTTATATACCTTATTATCTTTGGTCTCTTTATATACTTCATTGTCTTTAGTCATTCTTTATATACCTTTTTATCTTTAGTCTTTATATACTTTACTGCCTTTCAGTCTTTATATACTTTATTGTCTTTAGTCTTTCTTTATGTACTTTACTGTCTACATTTTCTTCAGTGTCCCCTTACTTTTTGCAGTGTCCTCGGACTTCCTTAAGTATCTACTTACTTCTAAAAGTCCTTTGATTTCCTTCAGTATTCAGTGACTTCCTTCAGTGTCCCCTTACTTCATCTTTCTTCTGTGTACCCTAATTTCCTTCATTGTCCATTCACTGTCTTCAGTGCCTCCTGACTGTCTACATTGTACCCCAAAGGAACTAAATGAGATGTTGGCTTTTCGGGAGAGTTGACTGTTCATTAGGCAAGAGAGTGTGGTCTATGCGGGAAGGAATGGCTAGAAAAGAAGAGGCGTGGTTCTACGGGAGAGGGAAGTGGTCAGTTAGGAAAAAGGATGTCTGTGTGGGAAGGGTGTAGTCAGTGGGGAAGAGGGTGTGGTCTATGTGTGAGGGGAAAGGCCTGTAGAAAGGGGTGTGGTCTGTGTGGCAAAGATAGGCCAGTGTGAAATAGGGTGTGGCCATTGTAGGAGGAAGGAGCTGTTATCAGGGAAGGGAACGTGTGGCCTGTGCGGGAGGGGCGTGATCAGGAGGGAAGGGAGGTGTTGTCTGTGAGAGAGAGAGAGAGAGAGAGAGAGAGAGAGAGAGAGAGAGAGAAGGTAGTCAATGGAGGGAGTAGTGGTCGGTCACTGGGGAAGACTTGTGGACTCCTCATTCTCGATAGTTTTCAGATCATTTGTTCTTCAGGAAATTAATGATGCTTCGACTAGCAGGGGAGGGCAGGATGGGTGGAAGGGTGAGGGAGATCCCCTGGGACCTTAGCCCCACCACCAACCCCCTATCTTTAGCTTACCCCTCCCTCCTCCTCTCCAGAGTCAAAGCTACAAAAATAAATTGTCTTTGAGTTGGTCGAATTACACGTCGAGAATGATGGGCGATTGGAGGCTCTAGGAGGATGGATGATGTTGGGGAGTGGAAAGGAAGAGGGTTGGGAGAGAGCTGAGAGTGATGAGGTGGAGGAGGAGGAGAGGGGTAAAGGAAGGGAAAGTGGAAGGGAAAGAAAGTACTTGCTTATTTAAGAGTAATTTGTTAGAAGACAAAATATAGAGGTATGAGTTACGAATTATGAGTCGTGTGGGTTACGTGGTCAAGTGTTATGTATGAGATGGAGAGGTTGTATGTTTTGTGACTGAAATCTAACTGCCCACTTACAAGTGAGGCAGGTAAAAAGATAAGACAGCTACTTGGGCTAAAGGAGTGACACTTGACAGCCACTGAGGTGCTGGCACATGACGAAACCGTCACCAACACTCCCGATGCCCAGGAAGGTAGTGTCGGTAAAAGACAGCTCAATCATTTTCTACTGAGTCGAACACACACACACACACACACACACACACACACACACACTGTAGTGTAGAGACGAGTATGACTGACCATGAGTCAGCACGGGCCAGCCTGGGATCGTACCAACTTGTGTTCGAATCCTGGGCATGATAGTGGACCCAAAGCCAACCTCAGGTGTTCATTCTACCTTCGGGGCTGGTTGATAGATGGGTACGTGTGTGTGTGTGCGTGTGTGTGTGTGTGTGTGTGTGTGTGTGTGTGTGTGTGTGTGTTGCTACGCAATTGCCTAATTGTTTATAGTTACCTATTTCTACTGTACGGAGAGGGTGGTTTTACACTCGTAAGGACCCCATCTCTCGACCACTCTCTACTATCATTCAACCTTTTGAATTCATGTATACTGTCTGCATTAACCTTCTCCTCATTTCAGTCAGTGTGTTCCAATCATCCACAACTCTTGTACTATAAAGGTATTTCTCTACATCATCATCTACATATTTCTAACTTCATGTTGTATCCTCTGGTTCCTCTATTCTTACACATCTCAAAATACTCTCCACTGTCCATCTCTTTTGAAACTTAAAGGCTGTGATTAGATTACCCCTCACTCTTCTCCAGCCTTTCCCTGTGGCTAAGTATTCTTAATGCTGGTGCCATCTTTTTTGCCCTTCTGTGGACCTTCTCTATGAGTTCTTTGTGCTGTGTGTACGCGTGTGTGTGTGTGTGTGTGTGTGTGTGTGTGTGTGTGTGTGTGTGTGTGTGTGTGTACACATGTAGAAGTAAAAACACTGTGCATATGTACAATTTTAGGAGATGGGACAACACGAGTGTAAAAGTTTCTCCCTACAACACACACACACACACACACACACACACACACACACACACACACACACACACACCTAACAAGATTACTGTTGGTCCGTTAACTGCGTACGTGGTTGGTTCATAGTTATTTTTTGGGCAGCTTGGTAGTGTACCGTTTGCTACATAAAGTACCCATGAAGGTCACTGTTGGTACGTGAACTACGTGGCAGAGTCAGTGCAAGTACCCCTTGTACGTGGCGAGGTTCCTGTTCGTAGGAAGGGTACGTGGTGAGACTCTTGTTTGTATATGAACCACGACGTGGTTAGGGAAGGGGTAGGGTGGTAGGGTTGCCGATGGTGCATGATCAATATGGCACAGTCAGCCAGGAAGGTCTGTGGGGCCGTAGCTCAGTAGAGGAGAGACACAGTCATCCTCTCTTGCCTAGAGACAGTGAGGGAGAGATAGAGACGTTACCTTCGATGCAATCCCTCCCTCGTAGCGAGAGATCTTTGCCTCAACAGATTCTCTCTCTCTCTCTCTCTCTCTCTCTCTCTCTCTCTCTCTCTCTCTCTCTCTCTCTCTCTCTCTCTCTCTCTCAAAAATGACTCCTCCTCCTCCTCACCCCCTCGTGTGCAGTCACCTATGCACAGTGCCCCCTCCATTCATCATCGGAAGACCCGCTATTTGCTGAACAGCTGACTAATAGCCTAGGCAAGACGAGGTGAGCTTCAAAGTGGCCGGCGTCTCCTCGACTCTGTATCCGTCACTATTAGGAAGCGTGGAGTGTTTGGGGAGCGGACCCGAGTGACGTGGAGGGCTCTCCTCAGACGCGGCCACTAAGGCTCTCAACGCAGCCCCGTCCTTCCAGGAGATCGGGGTGGGAGGTAGCGGGTGAGGATGGGTGGTGAGGTATAGATAAGATGGGGAGGCAAGGGTGTGTAGCTGAAGAACAAGAAGAACAGGGAGGAAGAACTAAAGGGGAAAAGAGAGCATACTTATAGGTTTGCCCATTTTGAAAACAGGTGCCCTCTCAAAGGACAGACTTGTTGGAATGGGGAAATGTCACTCGTCTTAAAGTTATGGCAGGCTTGCCTCGCAAAAGAAGATGGATTGTAGGAATCGTGAGGAACGTGAGATGGTAGAGTTCTACAGTCTCGCTGTGGAGGAGGAGGGGAAGAAGACGTCAGATCTGCTCATTCTTAAGTAGACAACGCTCATAGTTATCTATGAGTTAGTGTCCTCTGTCGGAAGGCGCGTGATCCAGCTAGATGAAGGGGTATGCAGGCTGTCAACCCACGGGTCTACGTAGAAGCCAAAGCGTCATCTGCCAGAGAGAGAGAGAGAGAGAGAGAGAGAGAGAGAGAGAGAGAGAGAGAGAGAGGGAAGAGCAACATTCCAGCCAAAGGTACGGAGGTTCCAGTTGAGTGGAGAGAAAGATGGAGAGTTGATAAGGCGAATTGCTTTTGACAGAACTCTGTCGAGAGGAGAGGTGGATGTGTGAGCAGTACACACTGTACAGAGACGAATCAGCCAGGTGTTTAGCTTCAGTAGCTACTCTGAAGAAAAAGACAAACTTAAAGAGAATCTCGAGTTTTCTCGAAAGCTGACTTACCTATTACAGCAATATGGTGAGTCCAAGAAGTATCAAAGGTTATGTTAATGCCTAGTTTGTTGATGATAAAGTCGAGGGATCCATTAACTAAATCATTCAAAGGAGGTATGTTTAGAGAGGAATTTTAGGAGAAAAAAGAAGAAAAACTTTGCATGGGAAGTAGTGAATCTAACTAGAGCACGTCCACCCCAAAGATGTTGTCCAAGTGTGATCTGGGGACGAGACCAGAATCAGGCGAAAGATGAAATGAATAACTGAGGTGGAAGCAAAGTCACTGATAAAATGAAGGAAGGGAGTAGGGGACAGAATATATCCTTGAGGGACACTACCGCTGATGCGAAGTGAAGGAGAGAGATCGACCTATTGCGAAATGGATGTGATTTTACGGCAAATGGAAGAAAGTTGACGGATCGAAGTATGGAAATGAGACACCTGTGTCAGAAGCTATCATATGCTTTCGAAATATCGATGGCCACAATGTAACGTACCACAAAGTCCCAAAGAGAGGACGTTCAAACATAAGCAATATATGATAAGTAGATATTCTGTCTGAAACGAATCGAAAGTCAGATGAAATGTCTCAAGGAGATCGAAAAAGAGATTAGAGGGAGGAGACCGAAAGGCATTTGTAACAGTAAAACTTAAAGTTATCAGTTGATAGATGGGTCGGCGTGATCTTTCTTCGGCAGGAGCAAACCCGATATGTATTTCCAAAAGGAAGGAAAAGTGCAGATCCTGTGGAGAAGGCAAATCAGATGAGCGAACACAGGCTCAGGCTTAGATACACACTCCTACAGGACAAGAGGAGTGATGCTGCCTAATCTGAATGTCTTAGTTGGATCTACAGAGGGAGGGAGGGAGGGAACTACTCTCAGGACCTTGCCACTGGAGAGTGTTGGCAAGAACAGAGGGATAGTGAAAACTAAGTCATGAGGAGGGGGAATGCTGCAGTCGTCCAAAGTAAAGCTAAGGATCAGAGATGGTCTACTGTGCCAGTGGGAAAAAGAAGACAGGTCTACACACTTGGTTTGTGTAGAAGAATATCTGACCCCACAAATATCAAGTGTTTCACAAGACTTAATGGAAATAGAGGCTGAGTTGTAGGATAGAGTATCACATGCCTGTCCTCACAACAAGAGCATCATACAGTGAATGAGGAAGCAGTCGTGGAGGAAAAAATGAACGTATGCCACAATACCCACAGCTTCATCTGCGATTGTGTGTCAAAGAGAGGAGCATCTCGAGAGGAGATGCACTTGTCATCCCTGAGACTCGGACAAGAGAGAAAATACTTTCAGCTTAGCCCACTTATCCTACCTCAACCGCCAGACTTATTGCTGTACAGCAGTGATCCTCATCCACGAGTTTTACTTAGTTGCTTTAGAATAGTCGATATTTCAGACAATGTTTACATTTATACGTAGAAGGTGATCCTTGCTCAGGGCAGCAGGACCCCACTGTTAGCGATGGGAAGGAACTCCAGTTACGGAAGATACACAGATGATGAAATAAGAACAACCAAAAGAGTTGTTACTTTTGTTGATCTGTGGTTGTAGCTGTTGTATATTCTGCCCTCTTTCATTATCTTTTTTCCATGACTAATGTTTTAGTTTTAGTTCTAGGTTGTGATTTAATATTCATTTATTACTTCCGTGTCCTTTCTGTTCTTCGTTGCTGCTTTAGCCATACCTACCCACGTAACATTTGACCTTGTTAATGTACTCGAAGCTCTACTGAATTCCATTTGTTTTTGTTGTATACTAGAGGCTGCTGTATTTCACATTTTCCACGTTTTAGTTGTAGTTGTAGTTATAGTTGTTGTCTGGTTGTCGCTGATGATTTAACTGCTGTTGAGAGAGGAGCCAGCATGGTATTTCCAACCCACACAGTAGCTGTGGTAAAGCAACGGTGTTCCTCTTAACTGATGGTGTGGTCGAGGACACACACACACACACACACACACACACACACACACACACACACACGTCATACTGAGTGTACAGGTACAATAATGTACGATGTCCAAGAACTTTTGTATAGAATTAGGTAAAGTGCAGACCACCAGTATAGATCATCTCGAACGCCTTCCAAAG
The DNA here is from genome assembly GCF_036320965.1 of Panulirus ornatus. Lineage (NCBI taxonomy): Eukaryota > Metazoa > Arthropoda > Malacostraca > Decapoda > Palinuridae > Panulirus > Panulirus ornatus. The sequence continues at coordinate 17,606,736 of NC_092245.1, forward strand.
ACCCACGCGTCTCGTATGGTTTCTGATGACCGTACAGACGTTCTAACGCCCATACAGGGACTTCTCTCATATGTATATAAAGGATCCCAAACATCCCTATGGGATATCTAACACCTATATAGTACCTTTGGCACACTTGTGCTAGATCTAACACACTACTAGATCTCTCTAACACCAATGCTAAACCTAACACCCGTGCTAGATCTAACACCCGTTCAGAACATTTAGCACCCGTGCTGGACCTAACACCCGTATAGGATCTCTAGCACACGCCAAGATTCTCTGACGTTCGTGCTAGAAATAACACCCGTGCTGAGGCTCTACCACACGCGCAGGTCCTGTAGCACACGTAGAAGGCCCCTAACACCTGTTTCTGACCTCTTAACACATGTACATGATCTCTAACACACTTACAATACCTCCTACGCACGTACAGGACCTATAACACACGTACACAGTCTCTAACACACTCATGGGACTTCTAACACAAGCATAGGACTCCTGACACATGCACAGAATCACTAACACACGTACTTGACCTCTAACACACGTACTTGACCCCTAGCACACGTACAGGACCTCCAATACCCGTTCGGGACAGGTGTGACACAGGCGAGGACAGCGGTCGTGACCTGAGAGTGATCCATCACGTGACCTGACTGGCTCTTGCGCAGCCGCCGGGAGGATCTCGACAAGGCAAACAGCAGCAGCGACGACAACAGCAGCAGTGGTCACAATAGCAGCAGCAGCAGCAGCAACAGCAACAGTAGCAGCAGCAGCAGCAACAGCAACAGTAGCAGCAGCAGCAGGAGCAGTTCCAGCTGCAGGGACAGCAGCAGAAGCAGCAGCAGCAGCAGCAGCACAGCAGCAGGAGGGACAGCAGGAGCAGCGGTGCATCTCGCCTCTGGTCCACCTTATCTTGGATCAGCTGTTCTCAATGTCGACCTCATCCTTCATGGTGCAGACGCCTCTCTCACCTCCGTGTCCACTATGTCCCTCCGTGTCCACCACTGGCCCTCATCTCCACCACCATGTCCTCCAAGGTCTTACGTGTCCCTCCATGTCCACATTTCTCCCCAAGGCTCTTTTTCTCCTTCCGTGTTCACCATATCCTTCTTGTTTGTCGTGTCCCTATTTCGTCGTCTTTGTCGTATGATACCATGTCCAAGGTGTGTCAGCCATGTCTTCCTTATGTATCATGTCCCCCCAACCCACCCATGTCATCCCGTGTTTCCCATGTCCATTCATGTCTTCCATGTCAACTATGCCCTCAATTTCGTCATGTTTCTCTTCTTGCATTCATGTCTCACCCAATGTCCCCGACCCCTTGTCAGTGTGTGTCCCCTCCCACCATTCCCCCAGTGTTTCCCGTATTTACCTTGTCCTCCCATGTCCCCTCTATGTCTCCCTGTGTCCGTTAGTGTTGCTCGTGTTTGCTATACTCTCCTCTCGCGTCCCACACCGTGTCCAACCACGTCCGTCGTGTCCTTCCATGTCCTCCTCCCATGTCCCCCAGATCTTTTGATGTCCCACAGCCTAAATCTCTAGATCCTTCCGTGCCCCTAGACTGTGTCCCAGATCCCCCCATGCTCCCAGACTGTGTCCCAGGTCCTCCCATACCCCCAGACCGTGTCTCAGGTCCTTCCATGCCCCCAGACCGTGTCTCAGGTCCTTCCATGCCCCCAGACCGTGTCCCAGGTCCACCCATACCTCCAGACCGTGTCCCAGGTCCTCCCATGCCCCCAGACCGTGTCCCAGGTCCTTCCATGCCCCCAGACCGTGTCCCAGGTCCTCCCATACCCCCAGACCGTGTCTCAGGTCCTTCCATGCCCCCAGACCGTGTCTCAGGTCCTTCCATGCCCCCAGACCGTGTCCCAGGTCCACCCATACCCCCAGACCGTGTCCCAGGTCCACCCATACCCCCAGACCGTGTCCCAGGTCCTTCCATGCCCCCAGACTATGTCCCTGGTCCTCCTATACCCCGGGCCTTATCCCCAGATCCTCCCATGCCCCCTCACCCAAGTCCTCATGCCCCCAGCTCGTGTCCCCAGTGTCCCCAGGTCTCGGGTATCAGTGACGCGGGCGAGGGAGGAACTCGGGGTGTGAGCGGCGGGTCTGCCGAGGTGCCCACCGCCGCTGTCACGACCCCAGGCGATCCATCATGATGCCTACCCCTCCCGTGACCTGCCGTGACCTGCTCTGACCTGCCCCAGCCTCCTCTCTCCCCCACTCCCTGCCTACAGCCTCTCCTGCTGTGACCTACCTCTGCTACCCCCTGCCACCACTATAAACTTTATATCGTTCCCAGCCGCCACAAACCCAGCTTCCCCTGTCGCCGTTCGTAAACCTTACCTGTAACACCACCAAAGTCTTCCCTGCCATCACTACCACCCTCGCCCCTGCCACCACTACACCAGCCTCTACTTCGAACACTTCAACCCTTCCAGCTTCTTCATCTACATCCTCGTTCCCCAACACTACCACTCCCTCTCCTGCCACCACAACCACACTCCCTCCTGTAAACACAACCACAACCTCCCCTGTCCTCGTTGCCACATCCCTTCCACCATTACCAGATCCTCTCCTGCCACCACTGTCACACCCTCACCTGCCCCCACTACCACACCTCCTCCTGCCACCATAACCACATCCTCCCCTGCCACCATTGCCACATTCTCTCCTACCACCATCATCAGATCCTCTCTTGCCACCACTGCCAAACCCTCTCCTGACACCATTGTCACACACTCTCCTGCCACCACAACCACACTCTCTTCTGCCACTGCAATCACACCATCTACCATCACAACCACACCCTCTCCTGCCACCACAACCACACCCCCTCCTGCTACCACAACCACAGTACTACCATGCTCCTCCTTGGTACTATAACCATATTCTCTTCTGTCACCGATATCACATCCTTACCTGCCATCTCAGCCAGCATCCTCCATTACCACCACTTTATGACACCATTTCCTGACACATTTCAGACTCCATTCTCTGCCACTACCAGCCTCCTGCACCACTGTCACTACACCTTCCCAGCTACCAGTACCACACTTCTGCCACGAACTCCATACCATCATAACCAAACCCCTAACTGTCAACATTGATATAACAAACCCTGCCAACACGAAAACGTTCTCCCTGCCAACAATACCACACTTTCCCCTGCTACCACAATCACTCTTTCCCCTGCCGCCACAAAGCCCCATATCATTACTGCCACAACCATATCCTTACCCCTGCCAACATAACCACACTCTCCCCTGTCATCGTCTTATATCATACCACCACTAGCATAATTCCTTTGCCACCACCACCACCACAAGCTGACCCACCAACCTCCTTATCATATTCAATATAGATTTTCTTTTAACATTTCATATGACAAATACTTTTCTGTTTTGAATTCAAGGCTTTTATCTTTTGGGATCAGTTGTCAAAAACATAATAACCCCCTAATTTCTGTAGCCTAGTACCCGTCAATACACTTATAGATAAACACATATATCTGATATCAAAAACTGTACACATAGCTGTTTTCATAAGTAGTACTTCCAAAGGCCAATTATTTCAGGGACTTATATGACAGCCAAATATAATTTTCCGTGGGAGGAGAATTAGGTCGCAATTCACCGTTATCAGGAGTTTAGAAACAGTTTAACAAAAGTTATATTAGGATTTCTACATTATGCCTATTTTACTCTTGTTGCTTATCACTGTAGTGTCAACAAATGTGGCGTTTGTTAAAGATAATATTATATATATATATATATATATATATATATATATATATATATATATATATATATATATGTATATGTATATGCTCACTAGCTTTATTATGACCAGAATCGAGAGATTTATGATGTATGAGACTTCCTTTGGAGAGTCAGCCATCAAGTGGGGAGCGAAGGAGCACCCAAAGGATGTGTCCGACGCGCGAGCAGCAGCATTCTTCGCGAGAGTCGTGATGTAGCAGGTGGTCTCTCTGTATTGGCTAGCTGGAGAGACCTGTATGTAACCATTCGTCTGTATTATCCATCGTTGGCCGTCAGATACACCAACCATCTCACGACTGCGTGCGACAGAGTTTGTCTTAAAGGTTGAAGTACACGGGACGAAAACGATAGATAGTTATGTATATACCTGAGGTTAGAATGCCGTTAGACGGGCATGATTTGATTTATCTGACGTTCAATCTCTCTATTCGAGTTTTGGTGGTCGAATATCCGGATTTCAATACGAAAGAAGGAAATGGTTATCAATAAAGATACATGGCAGTGTTTGCTCTCGTGTGAGGGATGGTGACATCTGGCATATCATCATCGTTGTGTCGAGATAAGGGGAGAGATAATCTAAGCCAGACAGACTATGGCCAGTCTCATGAGCTATCGTAAATCACTTTATTCTTGTGAAATAAGTGCAGGTGAGTGACGGAGGAACAGGAAAATGAAAAGCAGATAACAATAATCTTAACATTATGCCTACGGCTTATTGGCAACTGACTACTGTAACAGGAGATGCTGCATGTCGTCAAAGATTTTGTGAATGTAACATTATCTTGTAACCTTAAAACTTGAGCAACCATTGAACGCTAGATAAAATATGGAACACTGTTATCAAAGACCTTCATCCACTGCTGAATGTGTAGCATCAGAAAGAAATATATACAGGATGAAACCTGGTAACTCTACAAATATTTACCCCAAAAGCCATTCACCTACGCTGTGGAAGGCACTCTGATTGGTGGACTAACCAGGATGGACTGGCTGGAGGCGGAGACTTAGCGCTCTGAACCATCCCATTGGCTATTGCTTAACAGCCCTGAGCTCGAGGATTGGTCCGCAGTGAAATCACCCTCATAACTTAAACAAGATGGTGGACTGCATACACAGCAATTCACATGCACACTCTCAAAGTTATTCAGAGTTCATGCCATAGTTCACGTGGAAAATAAGTTGTGTACAGTACGCAGGTGCTGGGGGCTTCCACGATAGGTTACACACACACCTTCCAAAGGCCAGGGATCGGACTGTAATTCTAATTCAAAATTGCCTTATCACTGCATGTCATGAAGTCAAAGCAACATATTTGACTGGACTGGTTCTTCTGTTTTTTCATATTGAATTGAATAATGTAAAATAGGTGTCTGACACTTCAGTATAAGTACGGTATAAGATGATATCTATGATGAGTGTTAGATATCATGATAGCATCATGATGATACTGCTAATGCTATATTCTTGTAATTTAATGATCTAATTATAACAGGGACTGATTGCCTTAATTATATTCATTAGTGGATACAGTAGAATTCGTCGAACATGTCATTATGCAGAAAATGTTACATTATTCATTTCTTCCTTAATTTCGAATGAGGTTTCTTCATTTGTGTAAATCTTCAGCCACCCAATCCTCAACCACTCAGCCCCTCATCCACCCACACACGTCACTCATCCATACATTTATTTCTCTTCTCACATTTCCTCCCTCCACACCTGGATCCGCCTATGCTCTCATCCTTTGCATCCTCACTCATCCATGTATACCTCATCAACCCTTACCTTCATCCAGTGAACTTCATATATATTCATCCACCACACTCATCAATCCACACCTTCACCTGTCTCCAATTGCCATCCACCAATAGTCCACCTTCATCCATCTACAACCTCATCCATTTACACCCACAAACGCCAATATCCTCATCATCCTTCAACTATCTTACAATTACACTCATTCAGTCATCCAAACCTTCATTCATCCCAGTTATACACTCGTCTACATCCTCATACACCTACAAACGCCCTCACTCTCTTACACTCACATTACTCATCCATAAACACACTCATCCAAACACCTCCTCAACCAAACCCTGAACCATCTATGCGTGGCCTCATCCAATAACATCCTCCAGCATCCATATCTATCCACACACACTACTTAGATACATCTACACTCTTGTTCATCCACACACAAAGACACACATACACACACACACACACACACACACACACACACACACACACACACACACACCACTTTTTCTTCCCTCCCCACCTACACACACACATACACCCTCACCACCACCACCATCATAAAGACTCGAGACTTCCTCCCTGTGAGGCTGTGGACCAGGAGCAGGTCGTGGTGTGGTCGTGGTGTGGTCTTCATGCCACACTGTCACCACTGTAGGTGTGGTCCCTCCCTCCTACTCCTCCACCACAGCCCACTCACCTCCCTACATGGAAATCCTCTTGTCACGAGCAGTTTCCTTTGTCTCTGTCTTGCCTCATCCCTCGGGCGCGACGGTACGATCCCTAAGGACGCCGGTACGATCGTCGAGCGCAATGGTACGATCCTTAAGCACGACGGTACGATCCTTGGGCACGGTAGTACGGTCCCTGAACGTGACTATGATCCTTGAGCACGACGGTACGATCTTTGAGCACGACGGTCCGATCCTTGAGCACGACGGTACGATCCTTTAGCACAACAGTACGATCCTTGAGCACGACGGTACGATCCTTGAGCACAACGGTACGATCCTTGAGCACGCCGTTACTACTCCTCCACCACAACAGCATGAACAACATGACCTTTGACCTAGCCCATCGGGGTCAGGTCAAAAGCCAGGACATCATACCCAAACGTCATACCATCGTACTCAAGGGAATTAAGTTAGTAGGTCTTTAAGTGAATGAGATAAGTAGATAGATGAACGATAGATGAACGAGCGTCGAGCGCATTTTTTTTAATTCTGTTTGTAGGCTTTATTTTGATCTATTATTTATCAATTTATTTATATACTTATATATTCATCAATCTGTTTATCTGGAGGGAAGTGAGATACGACACGAAAGTATCTTCGTACAGTTGCGTCAGGTTTTGGAGGTTCTGTGGGATTTTTGTTTTTGGATAGTTAACTGTTATGGACGGGCAGATACAGAGAGGAGATCTCAACACTCTACTGCTTAAATCCAGTATTTCTCAATGTTTCTCACAAATAGAAAAAAATGAGATTCTATTCGTTTCTTAATATTGCACTTAAGTGTATTAAGATATTTCCAAAAGCTATACAGACTAAGAATATTTACATATACATGATCTCATTGTCAGTTGACTCAGACCCACAGTGCGTTCAGTAATTTAACCAATGATGGCAATATAGAAACCTTCTTTCATTCTTTCATAAGAGCCATTGTAGACGAAGTGTTAATGAGGTTCATAAGAGTAGAAATGACATAGTGCATCAGGTTTTGTTCTGCTCAGTGTTATCTGTCGTGTCGCACTTACACATAACTCGAGGAGTGAATGTTGCCACACCCAAGAGACGAGTGACGACGACCAGCAGTTGACTGTCTTGGCAAACTTCGCCACTCCCTGGGGCATTGAATGTCGAGTACGCTTCATTGTTACGATTATATCGTCCAGATTGCTTTTCGCTTCCTCACCGCTTACTAATGATAAAGTGCGTGTCTGTACGAGCGACGGCCAGGGTTGCGTTCGTGGTGGTAGGTGTTGATGTGGCGCTTTACAGTGATTTATGATTCTGTCTTGTTCTCTTTCTCAAAAACGTACCCTTGGCTGCCAAGTTGGAGCACTCCCTGAGTGCCCCTTGTCCCTGAAGCTCATATCTGGGTGTACTACCAACATCAGATGCAAATCAGGTATCTCTTCATCAAAATCTAATTTGTGTTCATTTGCACATAATGTCTTCCAAGGCCTACTTACGTCTGAGTACGAATTCCGTGCTTAAAATTTACTTACATACGTCAAATGAAGTTTTTTCTACTTCAAAACTGAAGATGCCAAAGAAGATCTGTGCGTTGTAAGCAAGCTCTTGGCATCTATTTTTTTGATCACGCCTTTAAGCGTTATCAGATCTTTCATATTGATGATATCCGAATGATGCCAAGTTTAGAGGAGAATTTTACACTATGTCTCTGTGACTCATTATGCTAACATCTGATCAAATTTCTTCTGTTCTTGAGAACTTGATGAGGAAATTTCCTATTTTAACTTGAGTCTTTCGGCTGTACAGTTGCGCGTATAAAAAGTTACCGGACTAAGTCTGCCTGACGTAACACCACGAGATGGAAACTCGTCTTCGGCGAGGTTGTAACATCGTCAGTTGCCGAAGACTTAGTCTCCGGCAAGGAACTTCTCGTTTCAAAGGAGTTCATCATTTCCCTGCTTCCAATTGTAGCGCAGCCCCGAAGTGGCATGAGTCCCATGAAAGAACTAATGTGGCATATATATATATATATATATATATATATATATATATATATATATATATATATATATATATATGTATATGTATATATATATTTGTGAGTGTGTGTGTGTGTGTGTGTGTGTGTGTGTGTGTGTGTGTGTTTGAAGGGTAAATCTTGTTGCTGATTTCAGTCATGTTAACAAATTCTTCCTCCAAGTAGTTTTGTATGTTGTCATTTCTCTTCAAAGGCAACAATGATATCTCTAGTATAAGGAAGCATTTGGCATGATCTTCCGGTGGTGTGGTGTTTAAAGTCATAGGATCTTTGAAGTATTACTGGAAACTGGATAGATGTGATCTGTCATTCTCTGTAGTAGATGCAAATCTATATGTGCGTCATTAGTGGTCTCAGAGCATACTGATAACATGCTGACACTTCCAAAATGAGAGTCGTGCTTTAGAATTCATCCTTTGACCAAAATATTTGAGCATATGAGATATAAGACGATGGTTCTACCTACTCAGAACCTCATGCAATACGGGATATACATTTCTAATGGTCTTGCTGAAGGTTCTGCTCAAGACACAATATTTTCATAGGGGTTTTATTAGCCACATACTAGATATTCAATCTAGCTGGTGATAATTGCTTTTTTCCAAAAAGGGGAACTACACTGTGATGGTGTAGTATAAAAATTAGTATTATGTATGAGTCTTAAGAGCATTGTTGTGGTCACTGGTAGCTGAAATACCTTTAGGGTCCTTTATGGTGTCTTCAACTGAAATATCAGATTCTAGGATCGAGTTTCATATAAAGAAAAGATGTCTTTGATTGTAGCAAACTGCTGTTATTTAGATAAGACATTTATGAAGTTTTTCATAATCTTAACATTACTGTCTCATTTGAACTTTTACAGCCGTAAAAGAACCCAAAGACTGGATGAAAAGAACGGAGTGACAAGACCTCCTCTGTCTTATCATTCTTACCATTTGGTCGCCGCTAAACACAAGTGAAAGGAGAGGAAAAAGACACATCAGTTCCTGGAGATTCCAAGCCTAAGAGAGTGCATCCACTGCAAGTGCTGAAATGTCAGAATATGGAGAACCTGAGGGACTTACCAAGCTCTTTCAGGAATGCAAGAGCCACCACAAAGGTATTACCAGATCATCTAAAGTCGTGGAAGGACTTAATTCACACTTTGTCGTAAAAATTTGCTCTTGGTTGAAATGAAATGCCAGTAAACTTGGTTTGTCCACAATTTAATAGTACGGGATTCTATTAGGTGATGTACAGGTATCAATAAAATGTTTACTGATTCCATAATAGATGCATAATGCCACTGAGCTATAGAGTAGAATTTGAACTTACCCTAGCTAAAAGAGCAAGGAGCCTTTATGATATCAAGATTGCTTTAAGTACCAGAAATAACAATCTGATAATTTGAGGAGGCTTCACAGACATCTTAAATGTGAGAAAGGGAGACAGACTCTCTAGCTCAGATATAAGTTTCGGAATGTCTAATGTAGGATCAACTAATCCAAGAATATTAAGATTTAGATGAAGGACATCTCCAAGGTTAATAGTACAGTGGTACAACATATAGATTCAAGGTGCATGATATGGAATTCATGAACTAATCATGGTAGAAACTTCAATGTCTCAGCACAGGTTTTACGAAGTACAAGAACCCACTAGTTTGAGGACAGCAAAACTCTTAACCAACCTTTCTCATTCCAATCTTCATCCTTAATGCTGTATCATTTTTAGAGGCTAATCACGGGCGACATAGCTAATGAGCTTTTCCACCGAAATTATTCATTCTTTTGTGTATCAATAAGATCTTTCTGTGAATGTGAGTTTACATGGGAAAAACATAGTTAATAGGAGACCTGTTAGCATGTAACAAGGTTAGGTGCTGAAAGGTTCCTACCCGCCTGTTCGTATACGATTGCACCCATTTTCTAAGAAATTATGATCTAGTCACTTTTTGAATGTTTGAGCTGTGTTCACATTTACTACATTATTGTGAAATTTATTTCTGTGTTCAGTTACAGTCGTCTAAGTGCGAAATAACGTTTTCCTGATTCTATACTACATCTTTTCCTCATAAGTTTCGTTCCTTTATTTCTTATCATCTGGTGATCTTGTAGCTTTAACATATCTTCGTGATTAATTTTGTCTATTTTCTTTTATCTCAAAAGTCTTTGTAGGACTACTCCTTAGTCTTTGCTTTTTGTAGGGAAAATGGATTCAGTTCTCCAAGTCTTTCCTCATCTGGCTGGCTTTTCAACTCTGGTCCTAATCTGATAACTTATCACTGGAATCATGACCTTATTTCTATTCAGACTCTTTATGCTGACAAAACTTCTTTGTGAGAAAATATTTAACTGGTTGTAGTGCCTTGCAAAAAGCCATTGAGACTGATTAGAGTTTCTCTTTCAGATGAGGTGGCAAGGAATGTTTCGACATGCCAAAAGTAGCCACATGCTCAGGTAAGCTTGTATTACTCATCTGGCAGCCACAATGGACCTCAGACCGGTGCAAAATGAGGAAACCTGGTAGATAACTACTCATCAGTCATTTCTGTACAGCTTTCATAGTTCAATATGACCACTGGCTTTCAGCAAAAGAAATTTTGATATTTTTGCTATTGAGAGACCATTTCATATCTTGTAGAAGCCATCATTGATGCTGCATCACCACTAAATGAGGAATCCATATAATGAACCATCCATAGATCATTTCTGAAAAAGTTTAGGTTCAGTTGGCCAAGTGGTCTCTGAGATTATTGAAATGTGAAAAGTTGTACAGAAGGATTACGGACAACGCATGACAAAGGAAGCAAAGTGTTGATAAGGTAGTGCACCAGAGGAGCTAGTAAAACATTGGATCTTAAGACTGAGAAATATCTATACAGTGGTTGGATGTGACATCGAGGCGTATGATAATTCTTATATGAGACTTTTATATTTCACTTAGATTTGTAAGCATGATATAGACGTCTCCCTCCACATCCAACAGACATAGTGTTAATCAGTTTATCAGTGCTTTAATCAAATACACTAATTCATAATCACCTCATGACCAGTTTCTGTGAAAGAGTCTTGGTGTTACTCAATACCTTCCAAAGGCTGCGCTACTCCTAGTAACAAAGAAATGTAAAATTCATAGTGATATGTTCTGTAATGAGACTGTTTTCCCAGTGATACAACCTTGCCAAAGGAAAATCTTTACTTGCAGTGTAACCTCAAGCAGGCTTTGAACATAATGAAATTCATACAAATCCTTCAAACAGACACATAAATATTACAATGCAACATCTGGATGCCATCTAATCTATGTAATAGTATTTGCTCCAACATCCTGCCAAAATGTGGTTAATTACCTTTCTGTCTTAATGATATGATGGCTCTGAGGATATTCTGACAGATCCCTGTTCCTAAAGAGGGATCTGAATCAGTTATGCATCAATATGAAGGCATTTGACTTTAGCATGAATATGTAGATAACTATCAAAAGTGGCAGAATGATGGAGCTAAGACAGATAAGATGGTCTTCATATGTAAGTAGTAGTTGGTAGGAAGCCACCGACCAGGAAAGTATATTACTGGGACTACCATCTAAGTATCGTGATGGTTGTCTAGTTCACTATGTTAGTGATTGTCAAGCTGCCCTCCTTTGACCCAGGTAGATGTCTTTCCTTCCTGCCTCACCCACATGTGGACTGCTGGCAATCTGTTCACAAACATAATTCAGCCTTGTCACACATAACACTTGACAATATTCAAATCACACAACTCCAGCTTTGTAACTCTAAATTTTACCGCAGTAAGCACTGTGCACTAGCCCTGCCTCTTGGAAAAATGGCTGGAGCAATAGATAGAAGTATTAGGTAGGAGCATCTGACAAGAGCATTAGGTAGAAGTAGTAGGTAGGAACATAGGCAGGAGCATTAGGTAGAAGTAGCAGGTTGGAACATCATTATGTAGGAACATTAGGTAAAAATAATTGGTAAAAACCATAAGCAGGAGCCTTGGGACACTCTGCACTAAGGAGGTCCTCTGCCAGTGGCCTGTTAAGGTGAGACACTTAAGGCTGAGAAGTGGCACTATAAATCATCAGATATGGAGACTTTTGCCATGGCCACACCCATGATGGGGCTCCTGGAGGGAATAGGCACCAGAGATATAGATAGATGGATGGATAGGGCTAAGGATGCCAGAATGGTGAAAAAATGGTGGGAAATGAGCTGAAAGTAAAATTATGAAGGTGACTAATATAGAGATGATTGTACAAAGTGAAAGATAATTACCCTTGATAGCCTATAGGATAAAAAATTTTGATAAAAGTCGATTAGCTGAGTGATAAGGAATGACTGTAGTCCAGAAAAGCTGTTAGAGGGACATTTTTCTAACCATAACAAAATAGATTTGAATAAAAGTGCTAATTTTGTTGAAAGATATATAATGAGCTTGATTATATATGTAAATACTGAATGTGGAATGCAGTAAAATGTAATCCATATGGACATAAGAACTGTTGAATACAATTAGTAGTTATAAAAAATAACATTGGAAATATCCTATAGTCCAAGACAACAGAAGCCACATGTAATGACACAAGGAACAAACCTATGTGCATCTTTCATGGACTTTCTTGTCTGTAGTTAATATGGGGGTAAAAATGTCACACACCTGAGAGTTTGAGCATACAAACGATGTGCATGTTAATGAAACATGTACTTATAATTATTCTTTATTTCCTTTACATTACCATTTTGCCTATTTCAAAAAAATATTGTAGAGAGAGCACCTTTGTAAATTTCAAGTATTACAGAGTAACAAATAAAAAGTAAACATATGGTATACAATGAATACAATTATTCATACTTCAAGAATAATTATCTACAAACACACTGCATTGTTCACTAAACTTCATTCATGAAAAATGATCCTTTATGTTATTTTACTACAAATCCTGTACACCAAGATGTATTGTCCTGGGTCACTACAACCACGTTCATCTCTTTAGTTTCAAAATCAGTTTTGTACATGAATCACTTTATGATTTCTATACATCTATCAGTACCATACACGGGAAGTTACTGGATTTTGCCTGCTTGAGGTTATGCCAGGAACAAGCTACCTTTGGTAAGATTGTATCATTGTCACAGGACAGAAAGAAGTAGAGCCTCATCAAGGATCTTCCCACTCGACTGAAGGTCATCATTTCCCTGTTACTGTATGAAGTGCAGCCTCAAAGCTGCAGAAGCCTTATGAAAGAACGATAACATTGTACAAGATTTTTGCTCCTGTCACATTTCAGTTAGTAAACCTTTCTACATCCTCAGGTGTCAAAAATTCCCAAAACAATGCTAAAAATATTTGCTGATAAACTGTGCACAAAAGTTTGATATGAGTGAACCTGGTTGCTATTGGCTTGCACTGAGAAAACAATCTAAAATCATTGGATGATTAGGATCCCACATCTTTTATATAGCTTCATATTTTCCATTATCTCATATCTAATAATCCCTAAAGATTTTCCTCAAAAAACTAAGTGATCAACACAGTGCTTGTGTAACTCTTCACCTCTGTCTCACCTCCATATCTTTATACAGGTGACAGCATTTCCATTAGCAATTCTTGCTAAAAAGAAATATTCACTTTGTTTACACTCATCCAATTCTCACCACTCGGTATCATTCTAATACTTGCAATACAGGTATCTACAGGTGTTCTTTCATTTATGTACGTAAATGAATCGGCACTCGCCAACCTCCATTTCAAAATATATTAATACCACATACATGATACAATAAAAGAGCTCTTTACTCACCCCAACATTGAACTTATTATAAAAACTGTAATGCCTTACAACACAGTGAGAAAGTCATTTTTGTGAAAACCTTCACAGTCACCTATTACAGCATGAATTATGACATGTAGATCTTCAAAATGTGTGGAAGGCAAGAACATTATCTTGGAAAGCAAAAATGGCTATGTTTGAAGGAATAGTGGTTCCAACAATGTTCTATGGTTGTAAGGCGTGGGCCATAGAAAGAGTTGAGCGGAGGAGGGTGGATGTGCTGGAAATGAGATGTTTGAGGACAATATGTGGTGTGAGGTGATTTGATCGAGTAAGTAATGAAGGGTAAGAGAGATGTGTGGTAATAAAAAGAGTGTGGTTGAGAGAGCAGAAGAGGGTGTTTTGAAATGGTTTGGTCACACGGAGAGAATGAGTGAGGAAAGATTGACAAAGAGGATGTGTGTGTCAGAGGTGGAGGGAACGAGGAGAAGTGGGAGACCAAATTGGAGGTGGAGAGATGGAGTGAAAAAGATTTTAAGTGATCAGGGCCTGAACATGCAGGAGGGTGAAAGGCATGCAAGGAATAGGGTGAATTGGAATGATGTGGTATACCGGGGTCGACATGCTGTCAGTGGATTGAACCAGGCATGTGAAGTGTCTGGGGTAAACCATGGAAAGTTTTGTGGGGCCTGGATGTGGAAAAGGAGCTGTGGTTTCGGTGCATTATACATGACAGCTAAAGACTGAGTGTGAACGAATGTGGCCTTTGTTGTCTTTTCCTAGTGCTACCTTGTGCACATGCAGGGGTAGGGGGTTGTCATTTCATGTGTGGTGAGGTGGCGACGGGAATGAATAAGGGCAGACAGTATGAATTACGTACATGTGTATACATGTATATGTCTGTGTGTGTATATATATGTATACGTTGAGATGTACAGGTATGTATATATGCATATGTGGACGTGTATGTATATACATGTGGATGTAGGTGGGTTGGGCCATTCTTTCATCTGTTTTCTTGCGTTACCTGGCTCATGCAGGAGACAGCAACAAAGTATAATAGAAAATATGAATAGATCTTCAAAACTTACAATTGGGCAATTTTCATTATTATGCTTTGTCGCTGTCTCCCGCGTTAGTGAGGTAGCGCAAAGAAACAGACGAAAGAATGGCCCAACCCACCCACATACACATGTACATACATACATATCCACACATGCACATATACATACCTATACATTTCACTGTATACATACATATACATACACAGACATATACATATGTACACATGTACATAATTCATACTTGCTGCCTTTATTCATTCCCGTCGCCACCCTGCCACACATGAAATGACAACCCCCTCGCAGCGCATGCGTGTGAGGTAGCGCTAGAAAAAGACAACAAAGGCCACATTCGTTCACACTCAGTCTCTAGCTGTCATGTATGATGCACCAAAACCACAGCTCCCTTTCCGCATCCAGGCCCCACAAAACTTTCCATGGTTTACCCCAGACACTTCATATGCCCTGGTTCAATCCATTGACAGCACGACGACCCCGGTATACCACATTGTTCCAATTCACTCTATTCCTTGCAAGCCTTTCACCCTACTGCATGTTCAGGCCCCGATCGCTCAAAATCTTTTTCACTCCATCTTTCCACCTCCAATTTGGTCTTCCACTTCTCCTCGTTCCCTCCACCTCTAACACACATATCCTCTTTGTCAATCTCTCCTCACTCATTCTCTCAAGGTGACCAAACCATTTCAAAACACCCTCTTCTGCTCTCTCAACCACACTCTTTTTATTACCACACATCTCTCTTACCCTATTATTACTTACTCGATCAAACCACCTCACACCACATATTGTCCTCAAACATCTCATTTCCCACACATCCACCCTCCTCCGCACAACTTTATCTATAGCCCACGCCTCGCAACCATATAACACTGTTGGAACCACTATTCCTTCAAACATACCCATTTTTGCTTTCCGTGATAATGTTCTCGGCTTCCACATATTTTCCAACGCTCCCAGAACTTTCATCCCCTCCCTCACCCTGTGACTCACTTCCACTTCCATAGTTCCATCCGCTGCCAAATCCACTCCCAGATATCTAAAACACTTCACTTCCTCCAGTTTTTCTCCATTCAAACTTACCTCCAAATTGACTTGTCCTGCAACCCTACTGTACCTAATAACCTTGCTCTTATTTACATTTACTCTCAGCTTTCCTCTTTTACACACTTTACCAAACTCAGTCACCAGCTTCTGCAGTTTCTCACATGAATCAGCCACCAGCGCTGTATCATCAGCGAACAACAACTGACTCACTTCCCAAGCCCTCTCATCCCCAACAGACTGCATACTTGCCTCTCTCCAAAACTCTTGCATTCACCTCCCTAACAACCCCATCCATAAACAAATTAAACAACCATGGAGACATCACGATTCCCTGCCACAAACCGACATTCACTGAGAATCAATCACTTTCCGCTCTTCCTACTCATACACATGCCTTACAACCGCGATAAAAACTTTTCACTGCTTCTAGCATCTTGCCTCCCACACCATATATTCTTAATACCTTCCACAGAGCATCTCTATCAACTCTATCATATGCCTTTTTCAGATCCATAAATGCTACATTCAAATCCATTTGTTTTTCTACGTATTTCTCACATATATTCTTCAAAGCAAACACCTGATCCACACATCCTCTACCACTTCTGAAACCACACTGCTCTTCCCCAGTCTGATGCTCTGTACATGCCTTCACCCTCTCAATCAATACCCTTCCATATAATTTCCCAGGAATACTCAAAAAACTTATACCTCTGTAATTTGAGCACTCACCTTTATCCCCTTTATCTTTGTACAATGGCACTACGCATGCATTCTGCCACTCCTCAGACACCTCACCATGAGCCATACATACATTAAATATCCATACCAACCAGTCAACAACACAGTCACCCTGTTTTTTAATAAATTCCACTGCAATACCATCCAAACCTGCTGCCTTGCCAGCTTTCATCTTTCACTACCTCTTCTCTGTTTACCAAATCATTCTCCCTAACCATTTCACTTTGCACTCCACCTCAACCAACACACCCTATACCTGCCACCCTATCCTCTAAAATTCAAGAAACCTTCAAAATACTTACTCCATCTCCTTCTCACATCACCACTACTTGTTATTACCGTCCCCTTCACCAATGCTCCCATTTGTTCTCTTGTCTTATGCACTTTATTTACCTCCTTCCAAAACATCTTTTTATTCTCCCTAAAATTCAATGATACTCTCGAACCCCAAGTCTTATTTGCCCTCTTTTTCACCTCTTGCAGTTTATTAACTATAAAAGTCACATTTAAGGATTCAAAGTAATTAAAGGTAAATCAATACATGGCAATCATATTTCACTGTAATATGTCTGTTGGACTTTACATCTTTTGTCACCAATAACACAGTTACATGTCATTCCTTTCTGCAGACTCATATACAGTATTCCAATAATATCAATAAAAGTTCTTTCAAACAATTATGCCTTTCCCTAATGTGTCTGAGAGAATGATTTATTCCTAATTAATTTTACAAATATTAAATAATAATCTGAGTGTCTTATACATCACCAGCATTTAATCTCATTACTGGAATCTACCTGCAAGTGTTGACACTGCATGTGAGAAGTCACTTCAAGTGAGCCTGTACCATAACTAAAGGATAAAAAAGAGTACATTCTCATCAAGGATCTTCCTGCTCCAAAGGAGTCCACAAATTACCTTCTCATATGCAGTCTCAAAGTTGCAGGAGACCTCTTATGAATTTGTTCTGTCAAAGCCTTGTTTTTACATACAAAATTATCTTAGTGGTTGTAGCTCCTACAGAGAAATGTATCAAAACATGTAGGAAAGATATGTACTTGTAGATCTGCTTGAACTTCACTAGAATCTTCACTGAGTTTGTCCTTTCCAGTGAAAATAGCTTTATACCTGTTTCAGGAAGGACACTCATGTAGGGAATTACAACAGTGATAGATACAATCTGATATCTGCTAAGGACTTTAACTCAAAGTTCAACAATTGTAAAGACATTTGGTAAAAAAGAATGGTCTTCAAAGAATCTTATAAATATCCTAGTTTTCACCACTATATCTGTGCACTGAGTGAAAAACAGAATGTACATAGAAGAGTGAAAGGGAGAATATGGTGAACTGTGGGGAAATAGCGTGTGACTGCAATCTAGGTAAAATTTTGTATTTGTACCTTGCTGCAATTGCAAAAAACAATCATTAGGATAAAGACATCAATCAATATGTGCTCACTTGAAAGAAATATCCAAGAGAATTTTATGGGCATTGAAGCACACGAAGTTGATAGTTTCCTACCAAAACCACTTGGACCTGATCAAATGTAAATTCCACATGTAAATCTTAAGATAATCATACTAGCAATCTCAATTATTTTTCATACATATTCATCATTTCCCGCATTAGTGAGGTAGCGTTAAGAACAAAGGACTGAACCTTAGAAGTAATATCCTCACTTGGCCCCCTTCTCTTAATATTTATATTATTTATTTATTTTGCTTTGTCGCTGTCTCCCGCGTTAGCGAGGTAGCACAAGGAAACAGACGAAAGAATGGCCCAACCCACCCACATACACATGTATATACATACACGTCCACACACGCAAATATAAATACCTATACATATCAATGTACACATATATATACACATGTACATAATTCATACTGTCTGGCCTTATTTGTTTCCCATCGCCACCTCGCCACACATGGAATAACATCCCCCTCCCCCCATCATGTGTGCGAGGTAGTGCTAGGAAAAGACAACAAAGGCCCCATTCGTTCACACTCAGTCTCTAATTGTCATGTAATAATGCACCAAAACCACAGCTCCCTTTCCACATCCAGGCCCCACAGAACTTTCCATGGTTTACCCCAGACGCTTCACATGCACTAGTTCAATCCATTGACGACACGTCGACCCCAGTATACCACATCGTTCCCATTCACTCTATTCCTTGAACACCTCTCACCCTCCTGCATGTATATACATACATGTCCACACACGCAAATATAAATACCTATACATATCAATGTACACATATATATACACATGTACATAATTCATACTGTCTGGCCTTATTTGTTTCCCATCGCCACCTCGCCACACATGGAATAACATCCCCCTCCCCCCATCATGTGTGCGAGGTAGCGCTAGGAAAAGACAACAAAGGCCCCATTCGTTCACACTTAGTCTCTAATTGTCATGTAATAATGCACCAAAACCACAGCTCCCTTTCCACATCCAGGCCCCACAGAACTTTCCATGGTTTACCCCAGACGCTTCACATGCACTAGTTCAATCCATTGACGACACGTCGACCCCAGTATACCACATTGTTCCCATTCACTCTATTCCTTGAACACCTCTCACCCTCCTGCATGTATATACATACATGTCCACACACGCAAATATAAATACCTATACATATCAATGTACACATATATATACACATGTACATAATTCATACTGTCTGGCCTTATTTGTTTCCCATCGCCACCTCGCCACACATGGAATAACATCCCCCTCCCCCCATCATGTGTGCGAGGTAGCGCTAGGAAAAGACAACAAAGGCCCCATTCGTTCACACTTAGTCTCTAATTGTCATGTAATAATGCACCAAAGCCACAGCTCCCTTTCCACATCCAGGCCCCACAGAACTTTCCATGGTTTACCCCAGACGCTTCACATGCACTAGTTCAATCCATTGACGACACGTCGACCCCAGTATACCACATTGTTCCCATTCACTCTATTCCTTGAACACCTCTCACCCTCCTGCATGTTCAGGCCCCGATCATTCAAAATCTTTTTCACTCCATCTTTCCACCTCCAATTTGGTCTCCCACTTCTCCTCGTTCCCTCCACCTCTGACATATATATCCTCTTGGTCAATCTTTCCTCACTCATTCTCCCCATGTGACCAAACCATTTCAAAACACCCTCTTCTGCTCTCTCAACCACACTCTTTTTATTTCCACACATCTCTCTTACCCTCACATTACTTACTCGATCAAACCACCTCACACCACATATTGTCCTCAAACATCTCATCTCCAGCACATCCACCCTCCTACGCACAACTCTATCCATAGCCCACGCCTCGCAACCATACAACATTGTTGGAACCACTATACCTTCAAACATACCCATTTTTGCTTTCCGAGATAATGTTCTCGACTTCCACACATTCTTCAAGGCTCCCAGAATTTTCGCCCCCTCCCTCACCCTATGATTCACTTCCACTTCCATGGTTCCATCCGCTGCTAGCTCCACTCCCAGGTATCTAAAACACACTTCCTCCAGTTTTTCTCCATTCAAACTTACCTCCCAATAGACTTGACCCTCAACCCTACTGTACCTAATAACCTTGCTCTTATTCACATTTACTCTTAACTTTCTTCTTTCACACACTTTACCAAACTCAGTCACCAGCCTCTGCAGTTTCTCACATGAATCAGCCACCAGCGCTATATCATCAGCGAATGACAACTGACTCACTTCCCATGTTCTCTCACCCACAACAGACTGCATACTTGCCCCTCTTTCCAAAACTCTTGCATTCACCTCCCTAACAAACCCATCCATAAACAAATTAAACAACCATGGAGACATCACACACCCCTGCCGCAAACCTACATTCACTGAGAACCAATCACTTTCCTCTCTTCCTACACGTACACATGCCTTACATCCTCGATAAAAACTTTTCACTGCTTCTAACAACTTGCCTCCCACACCATATACTCTTAATACCTTCCACAGAGCATCTCTATCAACTCTATCATATGCATTCTCCATATCCATGAATGCTACATACAAATCCATTTGCTTTTCTAAGTATTTCTCACATACATTCAAAGGTAAGGTGAGTGGGGGAGGAATGGGATGTATTTAGAGAAGCAGTGATGGCTTGTGCAAAAGGTGCTTGTGGCATGGGAAGCGTGGGAGGTGGGTTGATTAGAAAGGGTAGTGAGTGGTGGGATGAAGAAGTAAGATTATTAGTGAAAGAGAAGAGAGAGGCATTTGGACAATTTTTGTAGGGAAAAAATGCAAATGAGTGGGAGATGTATAAAAGAAAGAGACAGGAGAGGAGGTCAAGAGCAAGAAAGGTGCAAGACGTGAAAAAGAGGGCAAATGAGAGTTGGGGTGAGAGAGTATCATTAAATTTTAGGGAGAATAAAAAGATGTTCTGGAAGGAAGTAAATAAAGTACGTAAGACAAGGGAGCAAATGGGAACTTCAGTGAAGGGGGCTAATGGGGAGGTGATAACAAGTAGTGGTGACGTGAGTAGGAGTTGGAGTGAGTATTTTGAAGGTTTGTTGAATGTGTTTGATGACAGAGCGGCAGATATAGGGTGTTTTGGTCGAGGGGTGTGCAAAGTGAGAGGGTTAGGGAAAATGATTTGGTAAACAGAGAAGAGGTAGTAAAAGCTTTGCGGAAGATGAAAGCCGGCAAGGCAGCAGGTTTGGATGGTATTGCAGTGGAATTTATTAAAAAAGGGGGTGACTGTATTGTTGACTGGTTGGTGAGGTTATTTAATGTATGTATGATTCATGGTGAGGTGCCTGAGGATTGGCGGAATGTGTGCATAGTGCCTATTGTACAAAGGCAAAGGGGATAAGAGTGAGTGCTCAAATTACAGAGGTATAAGTTTGTTGAGTATTCCTGGTAAATTATATGGGAGGGTATTGATTGAGAGGGTGAAGGCATGTACAGAGCATCAGATTGGGGAAGAGCAGTGTGGTATCAGAAGTGGTAGAGGATGTGTGGATCAGGTGTTTGCTTTGAAGAATGTATGTGAGAAATACTTAGAAAAGCAAATGGATTTGTATGTAGCATTTATGGATCTGGAGAAGGCATATGATAGAGTTGATAGAGATGCTCTGTGGAAGGTACTAAGAATATATGATGTGGGAGGCAAGTTGTTAGAAGCAGTGAAAAGTTTTTATCGAGGATGTAAGGCATGTGTACGTGTAGGAAGAGAGGAGAGTGACTGGTTCTCAGTGAATGTAGGTTTGCGGCAGGGGTGTGTGATGTCTCCATGGTTGTTTACTTTGTTTATGGATGGGTTTATTAGGGAGGTGAATGCAAGAGTTTTGGAAAGAGGGGCAAGTATGAAGTCTGTTGGGGATGAGAGAGCTTGGGAAGTGAGTCAGTTGTTGTTCGCTGATGATACAGCGATGGTGGCTGATTCATGTGAGAAACTGCAGAAGCTGGTGACTGAGTTTGGTAAAGCGTGTGAAAGAAGAAAGTTAAGAGTAAATGTGAATAAGAGCAAGGTTATTAGGTACAGTAGCGTTGAGGGTCAAGTTAATTTGGAGGTAAGTTTGAATGGAGAAAAACTGGAGGAAGTAAAGTGTTTTAGATATCTGGGAGTGGATCTGGCAGCGAATGGAACCATGGAAGCAGAAGTGAATCATAGGGTGGGGGAGGAGGTGAAAATCCTGGGAGCCTTGAAGAATGTGTGGAAGTCGAGAACATTATCTCTGAAAGCAAAAATGGCTATGTTTGAAGCAATAGTGGTTCCAACAATGTTGTATGGTTGCGAGGCATGGGCTATGGATAGAGTTGTGCGCAGGAGGGTGAATGTGCTGGAAATGAGATGTTTGAGGACAATATGTGGTGTGAGGTGGTTTGATCGAGTAAGTAATGTAAGGGTAAGAGAGACGTGTGGAAATAAAAAGAGCATGGTTGAGAGAGCAGAAGAGGGTGTTTTGAAATGGTTTGGGCACATGGAGAGAATGAGTGAGGAAAGATTGACCAAGAGGATATATGCGTCGGAGGTGGAGGGAATGAGGAGAAGTGGGAGACCAAATTGGAGGTGGAAAGATGGAGTGAAAAAGATTTTGAGTGATCAGGGCCTGAACACGAAGGAGGGTGAAAGGCGGGCAAGGAATAGAGTGAATTGGATCGATGTAGTATACCGGGGTCGACGTGCTGTCAATGGATTGAATCAGGGCATATGAAGCGTCTGGGGTAAACTATGGAAAGTTCTGTGGGGCCTGGATGCGGAAAGGGAGCTGTGGTTTCGGGCGTTATTGCATGACAGCTAGAGACTGAGTGTGAACGAATCTGGCCTTTGTTGTCTTTTCCTAGCGCTACCTCGCACACATGAGGGGGGAGGGAGATGTTATTCCATGTGTGGCGAGGTGGCAATGGGAATGAATAAAGGCAGACAGTGTGAATTGTGTGCATGTGTATATATGTAGGTGTCTCTGTGTGTGCATTGAGATGTATGGGTATGTATATTTGCGTGTGTGGATGTGTATGGGGGTGGGTTGGGCCATTTCTTTCGTCTGTTTCCTTGCGCTACCTCACAAACGCGGGAGACAGCGACAAAGCAAAATAAAAAAATAATAATAAATATTCTTCAAAGCAAACACCTGATCCACACATCCTCTATCACTTCTGAAACCACACTGCTCTTTTCCAATCTGATGCTCTGTACATGCCTTCACCCTCTCAATCAATACCCTCCCATATAATTTACCAGGAATACTCAACAAACTTATACCTCTGTAATTTGAGCACTCACCCTTATCCCCTTTGCCTTTGTACAATGGCATTATGCAAGCATTCCGCCAATCCTCAGGCACCTCATCATGAATCATACATACATCAAATAACCTTACCAACTAGTCAACAATACAGTCACCCCCTTTTTTAATAAATTCCACTGCAATACCATCCAAACCTGCTGCCTTGCCAGCTTTCATCTTCCGTAAAGCTTTTACTACCTCTTCTCTTAATATCAAATAAAAAAAAATAGTGATGACAATTAAGCCACAGCTAGTAACATGTAATGTCTTTGTGACTTTGCCATGGATGGTAGCCTCTGGTTTTGGTAGTGTCAGTAACATCAGGCTACTATTGTGTGTATTGATATCAGTCTTAAGGCGATTGAAAACTACAAGAATATATGTAATGTTAGGGATTACTGTTTTGATCACAGATATACGAAATAAGTATTCATACTACATCGTGAATCTGGCTGCCATTGTGACACTATGTTTGCATCAGATTTTTGCTGAAAGGCAAGAACAGTAAATATGTTTGCTTATCTGTTTCGTTCTGGCAAGCATCATCTGAGATTAAGTAATGGTGTTGCAATACTGAAACCTCATTAATTCCATAACCGAATGTAGTGTACTATCTTACAATATCTTCCTAGAAAATATCATAAATTTGGCAACCGAATTCATGATGTACTATGAATGCTTATTCCATATATCTGTGATCAAAACAGTATTTCCTAAACTATACATATATTCTTTGTTTTCACTTGCCCTAAGACTGATGTTAATATGCACAATCTGTATATTCCTTTACCATTCATTTTCCCCTAAACATCCTAAGACTGATGTTAATATGCATATGTTAAAAATAATGTGAACATGAGTGTGAACTTAGCATATACTGTAAGATTCACTTCAAATATAAAGTCACCACTACAAAAATAATTGGAGCTTGTTTGGGGATATCATTTCAGTCATGTTACATGAAACAACAGCTAGTCAGTTATGCCAACAATTCCTGTTCTAAGACCAATATCATATATCTTTCAATCTATCTCAAAAGAATATGTAATACCATTTGCATAAAATGTAATAAAATTGAATAAATGTTAAATAGCACCATTACTTCTTTTTAAATTGGCTTTTATGTTTCCCTACAACACTTTTAACTATGTTTTGGTACAAACTTCTATACCTAACTGGTGAAGGTATATGCACGTGTTACAGAACTGTTAAGAAACATGAGCACAGTCAAAGATACAGGAGGAGAGCTAAGCAGGAAATTATTAAATGGGGACCTATACAAATCTAATAGAGGATGATACTATCAGGTCCATTATTTGAAAATGACTTTACACACCTCAGTGTTCAAGGAGTGAGTCACATTCACAACTTGACCCTTAGTCTTTACTTTTTCATCTATTTGGATCCTACCATCTACTTTATGATACTATGTCAAACAACATACTAGAAGACTGTCATACAAATTATGCAAGACATAAGCAACTGAAAATAGAACTTCTTACAATGAAATATTACCCAAAATTTACATAATCTACAATCCTTAACATAAATGAGGAAGATTCTATCATCCTATCAAATAGTGTAACTGTCTGTCTTTAGATTCATATACTAAAATGCTTACCAATTATTTACTTTATCTATCTTACTTTGTCGCTGTTTCCCGAGTTAGCAAAGTAACGCAAGGAAACAGACAAGAAAATGGCCCAACCCACCCACATACACATGTATATACATACACGTCCACACACACAAATATACATACCTATACATCTCAACGTATACATATATATACACACAGACATATACATATATACACATGTACATAATTCATACTGTCTGCCTTTATTCATTCCCATCGCCACCCCGCCACACATGAAATAACAACCCCTCCCCCCGCATGTGCGCGAGGTAGCGCTAGGAAAAGACAACAAAGGCCACATTCGTTCACACTCAGTCTCTAGCTGTCATGTATAGTGCACCAAAACCAGAGCTCCCTTTCCACATCCAGGCCACACAGAACTTTCCATGGTTTACCCCAGATGCTTTACATGCCCTGGTTCAATCCATTGAAAGCACGTCGACCCCGGTATTGCACGCCTTTCACCCTCCTGCATGTTCAGGCCTCGATCACTTAAAATCTTTTTCACGCCATCTTGCCACCTCCAATTTGGTCTCCCACTTCTCCTCATTCCCACCATCTCTGACACATATATCCTCTTTGTCAATCTTTCCTCACTCATTCTCTCTATGTGACCAAACCATTTCAAAACACCCTCTTCTGCTCTCTCAACCACACTCTTTTTATTACCACACACCTCTCTTACCCTATCATTACTTACTCGATCAAACCACCTCACACCACATATTGTCCTCAAACATCTCATTTTCCACACATCCACCCTCCTCCGCACAACTCTATCTATAGCCCACACCTCGCAACCATATAAAATTGTTGGAACCACTATTCCTTCAAACATACCCATTTTTGCTTTCTGAGACAATGTTCTCAACTTCCACACATATTTCAACACTCCCAGAACTTTCGCCCCCGCCCTATGATTCACTTCTGCTTCCATGGTTCCATCCGCTGCCAAATCCACTCCCAGATATTTAAACATTTCACTTCCTCCAGTTTTTCTCCATTCAAACTTACCTCCCAGTTGACTTGCCCCTCAACCCTACTGTACCTAATAACCTTGCTCTTATTTACATTTACTCTCAGCTTTCTTCTTTCACACACTTTACCAAACTCAGTCACCAGCTTCTGCAGTTTCTCACACGAATCAGCCACCAGCGCTGTACCATCAGCGAACAACAACTGACTCACTTCCCAAGCTCTCTCATCCACAACAGACTGCATGCTTGCCCCTCTTTCCAAAACTATTGCATTCACCTCCCTAACATCCCCATCCATAAACAAATTAAACAACCATGGAGACATCACACACCCCTACCGCAAACCTACATTCACTGAGAACCAATCACTTTCCTCTCTTCCTACATGTACACATGCCTTACATCCTCGATAAAAACTTTTCACTGCCTCTAACAACTTGCCTCCCACACCATATATTCTTAATACCATCAACAGAGCATCTCTATCAACTCTATCATATGCCTTCTCCAGATCCATAAATGCTACATACAAATCGATTTGCTTTTCTAAGTATTTCTCACATACATTCTTCAAAGCAAACACCTGATCCACACATCCTCTACCACTTCTGATACCACACTGCTCTTCCCCAATCTGATGCTCTGTACATGCCTTCACCCTCTCAATCAATACCCTCCCATATAATTTCCCAGGAATACTCAACAAACTTATACCTCTGTAATATGAGCACTCACTTTTATCCCCTTTGCCTTTGTAGAATGGCACTATTCAAGCATTCCGCCAATTCTCAGGCACCTCACCATGAGTCATTATTTATTCATTTTATTTTGCTTTGTTGCTGTCTCCTGCATTAGCGAGGCAGCACAAGGAAACAGATGAAAGAATGGCCCAACCCACTCACATACACATGTATATACATACACGTCCACACACGCAAATATACATAACTATACATCTCAATGTATACATATATATACACACAGAGACATATACATATATACACATGTACATAATTCATACTGTCTGCCTTTATTCATTCCCATCGCCACCTCGCCACACATGGAATAACAACCCCCTCCCCCTCATGTGTGCATGGTAGCTCTAGGAAAGGACAACAAAGGCCCCATTCATTCACACTCAGTCTCTAGCTGTCATGTAATAATGCACCGAAACCACAGCTCACCATGAGTCATACATACTTTAAATAACCTTACCAACCAGTCAACAATACAGTCACCCCCTTTTTTAATAAATTCCACTGCAATGCCATCCAAACCCGCTGCCCTGCCTGCTTTCATCTTCCGCAAAGCTTTTACTACCTCTTCTCTGTTTACCAAATCATTCTCCCTAACACCACCTCGACCAAAACACCCTACATCTGCCACTCTATCATCAACAATTATACTAGTAAATTAGATGAGGGAACATTCAACATCTTGATTAGAATCTATAAAAATAATGAAAAGGTAGTCTAAGATTGCCTTAGCCCTACAGAGAGAAAATAAAGGCATGATACAATCAAGCATTTACTCTGCTTTCCTGGAGCATGACCATGTTAAGTATCTATTCAAACACCTTCCCAAACTAAGACAAAAGGAATTTGTTGTACTAAGGCCCTACAGAGAGAAAATAAAAGCATGATACAATCAAGCATTTACTCTGCTTTCCTGGAGCATGATCATGTTAAGTATCTATTCAAACACCTTCCCAAACTAAGACAAAAGGAATCTGTTGAAAAGTTAACTTCAGTCTCATGGTGAGAATGTTATTATCACATTAATGACTGAAAGAGCTTGCTGTGAGGATAATCTAACTGCCTCATGGAGAGAATTGTATCACCATATTGTTGACACTGCATGTTACTAACAGCTGCTGAACTATTACTGACTTTCCAAGAATATCAATATGAATAACTATTTAATCACTAAAACATAACAAAGAACTTACAGTTCAGTAAGGTCCAACTGGTCCATCATGTACTACTCAAAGTTTAAATGAATATGGCATTAGTGCCTTGTATTGAAAGTAATTTCCAAGACTATACATGCAAATGTAGGCGTTTGCACTATATTCTAGTAATAATAAAATTCTTGAAGAGCCATTTAATTGGACAAAATCTTTTCCCCCTTTTTGTTCACCAAATAGTACCTCATTCACAGAATGAGACATTTAAAACTCTTAAAAGCAGTCCATATCACCTGTATTAGGCGCTCATCTTCAACCATTGTACCAGTCAATGAAAAGGACCGTACATGACATTACAATGAGGAAAAACATGATCCATACTCGAAATCCTGCATCCTTTCGCATAGCCTCACGAACCTTTAAAAACAAACAAAATTATGTTAGTCCTAAAATTAGATTTTACATTAGATATCTTTAACTTACAAATAAACAATAGCTGTAATACATGCTGTATATGAACGCTTTTGCCCTCAATAGAGATGACACTAAAGTTCATGACCATCTGCTGTAACTAAAGGTCGACATTTGTACATGATGTTGCACAGTGATATTTAGTATTGGATACCCAAACTCATTATCAAGTTAATTTTCCACATGTTTAAGATCTGTAAGTCAGAGCTATTCACCACTGGCAACCTCAGATTTCCACAGAAGCACTACTGTAGGTAAGGGTTCTTCAAAAGAAAGGTATGTATAACCCAAGCCACTGGTTTGCGCAAACTGAAGAGGAAATTTCCAATGTATGTGTGGCCCAAAATGAGGTGCCTAAGCGCTGGCAAAATACCTATATAGTACCACTATTTAAGGGCGAGGGGGACAAAAAAGAATGCTTGAATTACAGGAGTATATGTCTGTTGAGTACACCTAGTAAGTAATATGGAAGGGTGGTGACTGAGAGGGTGGTGGTATGCAAAGAAGATCAGACTGGGGAATAGCAATGAGGCATCAGAAGTGGTACAGGATGTGTGGACCAGGTATTTGCTATCAAAAAGTTTGGTGAAAAGTACTTGGATAAAAGAGAAGGATGTGCATGTGGCATATGTATAAGTAGGAAGGGAAGAGGGTGAGTGGTTTCAGGCAAAGGTGGGTCTACATCAAAAATCTGAGACCACCATGGCTGGTAAATGTTTAAGGACTGGGTAGTAAGGGAGGTTAATATGAAAGTATTGGAGAGAAAGGTGGATCTACATTACACTAGGGATAAAATACCTACTGAATGTTGGAATTACAGATCCATGAAAAGATCTGAAAAAGCTAGGCAGAAGTCAGGTTTTAGAGGTATTAAACCTAACAAAGGTGCATCTACCCCACTGAGATATCCTGTCCAAATCTGAGTTTATAAAAGAAATTATGACAAGACAAGAAGCAAATCAAATGGGAAAGGATGAAATAGATCTAAAGGAAGTGGAGTATGGCAAGAGTAAGTCAACAGTATATAAGTGCATTTGGTTATATGATGAAGAAAGAAAACGGCTGATAAAAAGGAAGAAGACTTTGGGAAACAGAAAGGAAGCCAGATATGAGGGAACTAAGTCAGGGATAGAAGCTAAAAGATGGGAGCTTCAAGTTGAGACCTTGAAGTCATACCCTGTGTGAAAAGCTTTTGATATATCAAGATATACAACAAACAAATCTCCAAAGTCTCTTAGAGATGATGACAAGATATTAGTAGCGGGAGAAGATACTATTTGTGGACCTCATACGTTAAAGGTCATACTGATGACCAGAGATAAGACTCTGAGATCTAAGAACTTCAAGAAAATGAAAGTTGAGGAGGGATATAAACAGCTTTGAAGAAAACATAAGTCAATAAAACAAGACAAAAACTGAAAGGGTTATAACAGTTTATCCTCTTTAGGAGAGGTTGTTCCAATGTATGTTACCAAAAAGGAAATGTATTATCTTAAAAAGAAGAATAACTAAGCAAGCACAGGTGCAAGTGCAGATGCATAGTCTTTCATTACATGAGGATGGATGTCATCTAGTACATACACCTTGTGTTCACAGCAAGAAGTGCTTCTGAACTGTATTGAAAGATATTATAAGGAGGGGTATAGAATTACTAAGAGGAGTACCAAGGAGTGAGGTCTAGTTGGCTTTTCTAGTTGACTAATTTTCTGTTTATCTTTTCTTTACTTATCATCATAGCATCCATTTGGGTTGGAGCAATACAGCTTCAGGAATAGGTGACAAATTGTGGATCAGGTGTTTGTTCTTAAGATTTTCTGTGAGAAATATTCAATCACATGATATGGTTAACAGAGAGACCGAGTAGAAGGTGCTATAAATATATGGTCTGAGAGGAGAGCTAACAGAAGCAGTGAGGAGTTCTTTAGGGAGAAAAGGGCACATATACAGAAAGCTTCCATGCAAAGGTGGGACTGCATCAAGTGCATTTGGTGTCAACACAGCTGCTCATTCAGCATGTGGATGTGATATTGAGGGAGGCTAATGTTAGGGTCTTGAATAGAGAGGAAGGTCTATGGTATGCTGAAGCCATGGGGGGGTCAAGAAGGTGAATCAGTTGCTGTTTGCAGACGACACGAATCCCGTGGCAGACTCGAGAGAGAAACTACAGAAGTTAATTTCTGAGTTTGGAAGAGTGAGTAAAGAGGAAGGTGAGTCAATGTGAATAAAAGTACAGTAATGATATCTACCAGGGAACCTAAAATGGATAATCTGAGTGTAAATTTGTTTGGGGAGAACCTGTAGAAAGTGAAGTGCTATCGATATCTGGGAGTGGACATAACAGCAATTTGAACTCCAGAGGCTGAAGTAAATCACAGGATGAGAAAAGACAAAAGATCCTAAGTGCCCTGAGGAGTGTATGGATGGAGTTTACAGTTTGCAAGGCAAAGATGAGTTTGTATGATGCTACAGTAGTTCTCACACTGTTGTATGGATGCAAGTCTTGGGCTCTACATGCAAAAGAAAATGAAACTACTGAAAATAGCCTAAGGTTCGAGTAGGGTTGACTGTGTAAAGAATGACAAAGTATAATTATAATCCTACAGAGTTACAATCATAATACTATAAAGTTACAGAACTACAAATCTCCCTTTAACAAATGAAACTGCTACATCAACGGGCAATATCCACTAATTTGGAACTTTTGATAATTCTAACTTTGGTTCTATCCCATTCAGTCCGAGTTAAGTAACCATGCTGACAAAAACAGTGCACTTACACCTCATAATCATATGAATACACTGTAACAAACCTCTTAACTAACCTGCTCATTGCCTTCACGAACATTTTCAGTGGCTGCCATTATAGTTTCCTGGATCTCCTCAATTTGATGAGCTTGAAGATCAACATTCTCTGACAAAATATCTTGCATCTGACCCAGCTCAACAACCTGTTGGAATATGATAAGTTATTTCAGTTAACATTATCACTGATAGCCAACAGTATAGTCACACCATATTAAGAATATTTTTACACACTTTACAGAAGCAACGATGAAACAACTTATCATTCTCTTCTTAATTTCTTCAGTGTCAAATCTTCCAACTATCTCATAAAACATCAAAAACCAGACTACTATAAAATGTAGGAAGACTATTAAAGATGAAGTATGTAAGGAGTCAGAAGTTGCAGCAGGTGGTACATACAGAACCTTCTTATACATTTTGCTTCATTCAAAACTTGTCATCTCAATAACAGTACACTGATTATCCAGTTTAAAAATGGATATTGAACTGGTTAGTTTGCTCACCAGATAACTATTAAAGCAGCTATCAAAATCTGATTTGCAGCACATCCCATGCTTCACCAGTTCTTGACCCACCCAGCCCCATGCAGTCAGACTTGCCTTTTGAAAGGAAAAACAGACCCCAAGTAAAATCAAGCCACTTAACTAATGGCTAGCAAGATACCATCAGTAAAGATTCAATTTGATATGAGTGAATCAACCACATCATATGCTATCTGAGCTAATTCATCTTACTCCATCATCCCTGAGAGTAGCTCAAACAGCAGAAACTAATAAACAAGCTGACTCCTTAACCATATTTTCTTTCTAAGACGAGCTAATGATAGGAATTAGTGGGCCTATACCATTCAATAAATCACTGTAGTCCATGACTCACATCTTTCAAAAAACTAAATGACCTAAATCAGAATTATGCCATGTACTTCTCTAACTTAGAAAGATAACTTTTCTACATGCAGAACACAAACAGGCAAAATATGTCCACTAATTGTCACTACCACAACATTTTTCTGGGGAATTTCTCATGCCAACCCTGTGTCAGTAAAGTGGTTTGAAGGTACAGGACCTCCCTCAGCTTCCTGGCTTATAAAAGGATGAGTTGGGAAGGTTTTACAACATCAACCTTATGTAATCATGTGCTTAGGCAAATACATTCTACTCAGTTAATAGGTATACAGACTTTCCTAAACAGGAGGACTAAGTCCTCATTTTTTTGCCAAAAAATTGGACAGCCAAGCCCTGCATCTCATTTCAAAAACCTGTAAATGTCAAAACAAAGCTATTTTTACTGTCATGTCAGACATCCAAAAATTAAGCAAAAACTTTTGGAGAACAGAGAAGTCCCTTCAAGATTCATTTACATAAACCTGAAGCCATCATTAAAGTCAAGACAATAAATGTAGTTGTCCCCATCTCATCACTTCTTCCCCATATCAATCTCCACAGCAAGTCAACACATGATCGATAATTTGAAATATATGGATTAGAGAATTGAACACAAATGAGCTAAAATTCAATTTCATCATACTTTCAACCAATAATTTGCACTATGTAAACATAAAAAGCCTCTGAAGTTTCTCTTTCACTCAGAAAAATAACCAAATCCATGTTTGAAATCCTGAAATGCTGTACGACAAAGTTATTAGATTCTATAGAAAGAAACATTCACCTATTGAGAGAATCTCAAAGACTAAAAGGCTTAAGACTTCAAAAACATTTCTGAAGTTTGAGGTGCTTATGATACTTTTAATACTTCTTTTTTATCCTCCGACAGGCAGCAACCTCAACTGGATACTTAACATTTTAAGGAGTAGATACATTCAATCACTGAAGTACTTGGAAAAGATTCTATAAGTGCCACTGCTCAATGTATACAGTAGTAAATGAAATGAAATTCAAATATAAAATGCATACACTGTATGTAAAGGATGTATGGAACATAAATAACACTGAGGGTAAGGGCCCTTTTCACATAACAGCATAACACTTCTTGGAGCAATTTAGGAGCACTAGAATCAACAATGAAAGCTCATTATTTTAATTTATCTTCTTTAAGTTAAAACACCCAAGGAATGGTGTAAAATCATATGTAACTCACTTTCACTCATCCCTTTTCTTTGTTTTTCATTTTAATCTAATCTCTCCCCTCATATCTTTCTTTCATAACCACATCCACATTCCTTTTCCTCTTAATAACCTCTACCCTCTCTCTCACCCTTTCTCCTTTCTAACTCTCCCTTCTTTTTTTCTTCTTTTGTAACCCCTACCTCCTCCTCACTTTTCCTCCTAATACCATCCCTTATTCTTTTTTCTCCCTCTCCCTGATTCATTTTCTTCTTTTGAATCCACTTCCCCAGTACTGATTTTCTTAATGTCTACCTGTCTATCAATATCACTAACACCCGTTCCCTTCAGGAACTCCCTCAACTGGATAGCTACAGCAAAAGAATTTCCATAGCTAGCGAACTCCAGTGCCTCACCTTTAACAGGCCACTGGCAGAGAGTAACCCTAAAGTAGTGTTTTCAGAGGTTCCTGTCTAATGTTCCTACCAACTATTTCTATCTAATGTATTTACTTAATGTTCCAACCAACAACTACATAGTCGGTAGGAACATCAGGTAGGAGCCTCTGCAAACACCGTAACCGAGCTGCCCTTTGCCAGTGCTCTGTTAAGGTTGGGCACTACAAGGCTAAGAAGCAGCACTGAAGTTCACTAGTTATAGGACTTTAATGCCATGGCCAACCCCTTGAGGACGTTCCAACTGGAACAGGCATTAGAGAGTCTCCCGCGTTTGCGAGGTAGCGCAAGGAAACAGACGAAAGAAATGCCCCCCCCCCATACACATGTACATACATACGTCCACACACGCAAATATACATACCTACACAGCTTTCCATGGTTTACCCCAGACGCTTCACATGCCTTGATTCAATCCACTGACAGCACGTCAACCCTGGTATACCACATCGCTCCAATTCACTCTATTCCTTGCCCTCCTTTCACCCTCCTGCATGTTCAGGCCCCGATCACACAAAATCTTTTTCACTCCATCTTTCCACCTCCAATTTGGTCTCCCTCTTCTCCTCGTTCCCTCCACCTCCGACACATATATCCTCTTGGTCAATCTTTCCTCACTCATTCTCTCCATGTGCCCAAACCACTTCAAAACACCCTCTTCTGCTCTCTCAACCACGCTCTTTTTATTTCCACACATCTCTCTTACCCTTACGTTACTCACTCGATCAAACCACCTCACACCACACATTGTCCTCAAACATCTCATTTCCAGCACATCCATCCTCCTGCGCACAACTCTATCCATAGCCCACGCCTCGCAACCATACAACATTGTTGGAACCACTATTCCTTCAAACATACCCATTTTTGCTTTCCGAGATAATGTTCTCGACTTCCACACATTCTTCAAGGCCCCCAGAATTTTCGCCCCCTCCCCCACCCTATGATCCGCTTCCATGGTTCCATCCGCTGCCAGATCCACTCCCAGATATCTAAAACACTTCACTTCCTCCAGTTTTTCTCCATTCAAACTCACCTCCCAATTGACTTGACCCTCAACCCTACTGTACCTAATAACCTTGCTCTTATTCACATTTACTCTTAACTTTCTTCTTCCACACACTTTACCAAACTCAGTCGCCAGCTTCTGCAGTTTCTCACATGAATCAGCCACCAGCGCTGTATCATCAGCGAACAACAACT
Organism: Panulirus ornatus; assembly: GCF_036320965.1. Taxonomy (NCBI): domain Eukaryota; kingdom Metazoa; phylum Arthropoda; class Malacostraca; order Decapoda; family Palinuridae; genus Panulirus; species Panulirus ornatus. The sequence continues at coordinate 17,641,923 of NC_092245.1, forward strand.
GACTCACTTCCCAAGCTCTCTCATCCCCAACAGACTTCATACTTGCCCCTCTTTCCAAAACTCTTGCATTTACCTCCCTAACAACCCCATCCATAAACAAATTAAACAACCATGGAGACATCACACACCCCTGCCGCAAACCTACATTTACTGAGAACCAATCACTTTCCTCTCTTCCTACACGTACACATGCCTTACATCCTCGATAAAAACTTTTCACTGCTTCTAACAACTTTCCTCCCACACCATATATTCTTAATACCTTCCACAGAGCATCTCTATCAACTCTATCATATGCCTTCTCCAGATCCATAAATGCTACATACAAATCCATTTGCTTTTCTAAGTATTTCTCACATACATTCTTCAAAGCAAACACCTGATCCACACATCCTCTACCACTTCTGAAACCACACTGCTCTTCCCCAATCTGATGCTCTGTACATGCCTTCACCCTCTCAATCAATACCCTCCCATATAATTAGAGATATAAATGAATGTATACTTCATCTACCTGATGCTCCCATCTAATGTTTCTACCTATCACTTCATGTTTCTCCCTAATGCTCATATCTAAAGTTCTTAACTACTATTTCTATCTATTGCTCCTATCATCTTGCCAAAGGTAGGGCTAACACATAGCATTCACCACAGGAAAATTAAGTTCCAGAAAAATGAATTGCGTGACAAGTTTTGTCAAGTGTTGTGTGTCAAAAGGAGAGATTGCATGTTTGTTGACAGAATGCCAGGAGTGAGGCAGAAAGAAAAGACCTGCAACCCTGGTCAAAAGAGAGAAACTTGACAACCACTGAAGTGCTGGCTTACTACCTTCTCATTCTCTTGTCTTTCCCAATACCTATGACCTGGCACAGTTCAAAAGACAGGTCTTTCACATCCTCAAATATTCGTAAATACTTTCCCTTGTCTTATTTTTCCTGTTTCATAATTCTCATTATTTCAATTAAGTGCTGACCATGATGTGGACTTTTGTCCATGACTGGAGCCTTCAAAACATATAAAAAAAAATCCTGATACTTAGATGGCTGCCCACTAACTGCTACCTACTAATTTTCTTAAAATCCTCCTACATTCTTTTTTCTAATCCTCATCCAATTACTTTCATTCCACAGAATTTACTTCAATTGGCCATGCAGTATTTGCAACACTTTTGTTTAAAAGATTCAAATAAATGGAATTTCCATGGAATTTATATTTCCGAGAAAAGGAAATATCATTAATTGAGCAAAAATAAAATCTATGTTAGAAAACAGATTTCTTCAAGTAACATGACTTAGATGATACACCATGGGAGGTTTAAATATCAAAATTTTTCATGAAAAGTAAAATTACAAAATTCTCGTGAGTCTAATTTAAAAAAAAAAAACTCACCTGGAGAGTCAAATACACAAGAAATATGGGTATGAATACACGTACAAATTGATTAATTAATACCTCAGCTTTAGTGATTTACTTTCACCTACCTGCCTCGTAATCTGGCGTACTTCTTCCTGATTTGACATGAGTTCCTTATAGAGATGAGCATTTTCCTCCTCTAGCATCTGCCTCTCCTCAGCACTCAACTCCCCAAGAACTCTTTCCATTTCTTCCTCTAAGAAGGATGAAGAAGTTCGACTTTTCTCAGAATCTGCAACTCCATTCCCCTCTGCTTTGTTCTCACCTGCTACTTCTTTCCTATCACTGCGCTGTGGACTTTCATGACTAAGTTGTTCTGTACTCTGGCTATCAGCAGACTCTGTCGGAAAACCTTTGAAACATGAGAAAAAAGTATCACTCAAGTTCAAAATATGCCAATCAATCAGTGCCTTTGACCAATTCAGCCTTTGGAAAGTATTTTTTACCTTTCTACATCCAATATGAAAACTTTCACTGACTGTCAGGCTGGGATTTACTTCCTCTTTATTTCATCGAATAGTGATTCTTTTTAATGTTATCAACATTTGTAACTCAAAATTTCTTAAAATGTCAACTTGATACATACTAATGAACCCGCTCTGCTAAACATTTTTGACAGTGCAATTGGTATGCCAGTGATAAAAGAAAAATGACATTGGATATCATCTTTAACTGAATAAAAAGTAGGTTACAGGGTGGGGGAGGGGGCAAAGGTTCTGGGAGCAATGAGGAATGTGTGGAAGGAGAGAACATTATCTTGGAAAGCAAAAATAGGTATGTTTGAAGGAATAGTAGTTCCAACACTGGTATATGGTTGCAAGACATGGGATATAGATAGGGTTGTACGGATGTGTTGAAAATGAAGTGTTTGAGGATGAGGTGTGAGGTGGTTTGATCAAGTAAGTAATGGAAGGGTAAGAGAGATGTGTGGAAATAAAAAGAGTGTTGTTGAGAGAGCAAAAGAGGGTATGTTGAAATGGTTTGGACATATAGAGAGAATGAGTGAGGAAAGATTGACAAAGAGGATACATGTGTCAGAGACGGAGGAACAAGAAGAAGCGGGAGACCAAACTGGTGGTAGAAGGATGGAGTAAAAAGATTTTGAGTGATAGGGGCCTGAACATACAGGAGGGTGTGAGTCATGCAAGGAATAGAGTGAACTGGAATGATGTGGTATACTGGGGTTGACATGCTGTCAATGGACTGAACCAGGGCATGTGAAACGTCTTGGGTAAACCATGGAAAGCTCCATGGAGCCTAAGTGTGGATAAGGAGCTGTGGTTTCACTGCATTACACATGACAGCTAGAGCTTGAGTGTGATGAAAGTGGCCTTTTTGTCTGTTTTCCTGGTGCTATCTCACTGAAGCACGGGGTAGCGATGCTGTTTCTTGTGGTGGTGGGGTAACACCAGGGATGGATGAAGGAAAGCAAGTATGAATGTATACATGTGTATATACGTATATGTCTGTGTATGTATATGTAAGTATATGTGTATATGCTGATGTGTATATGTATATGCATGTATATGTGTGTGTAAGGGAGTATATGAGTGGATGGGCCATTCTTCCTCTGTTTCCTGGCACTACTTCCCACATATTCCCAGTGTATCATAGAAGGCAACTAAAAGGGGTGGAAGAGAGAGGTTGGAAATCGTCCTCCACTGTTTTTCACTTTTTCAAAAAAAAAAGAAAAAAGGTGAAGGGGGCCATGCGAGGACTTCTACCTCTTAGGCTGTCATCTGTTCTTGACACTGCTTGCTAACACAGGAAATGGTGAATGTGCAGAAAGACAAATATACATATATATATACCAGCCAACTGCTCCCACCCCTCTTAATCCCCTTCTATGACATGCAGGGAATACATGGGTAGTATTCTCTGCAGCACTGAACAGAAAAAATCGAAGAAGCTCATGAGCCCTGATCAAAGTGAAAAAATATTTCAGCCACAGTTAAAGGGTAAATTAAAGAAACTATGTGCTTCTTCCTTTGTCCTCTAAAACATCCCTCCCTCCATTCATAAATCTTATATATTTCACTAGACAATAATACTCCCTTTTAATAGACTAAACAATTCAGTATCATTACCAGGACGTGAATCATCACAGGTCTCAGGACTAGCCTCCTTTCTTCCTGACTGGGCTGGTCGTGGTGCTTTATAAGACTCTTCTGAGCTACTGCTGGACCTTTTCTTAGATCCAGCTGATCGTTGTAACCGGAACAAATTATCCTGAGAAAGGAAATTTCATAGAAGATACTCCTGCTAAGCAGAAATGGGGACAAACATGAAAAAATATATGAAGCTTAATCCCAGTTAACATTATAACAATCTAGCTTATTGTTTACCTCGACTTTAATGATAGCATTTATCAAACTAACAATCTATTTAGTATATGCCTTTCTTATTAAGGGTACAGTTATCTCAAGGCATCTAAAGATGTATACATCAGCCAAACATGTAAAACAGAAACTGAGAGATGATATTGGTACTATAATTCAGTACACAAGGTGACCAAAGTAATGCTATTGCTAAACACTGACAGTCACCCTGGAGACCTTAACAACTCAGTCACATTGTACCTCTCACTGTACTGTACTAACCGTAATGTCAATGAATCTGTCTTACTTGATAATATCAATAACTTTAATCTGTCCCCAGGTAACTTTAAAGCCACCCAATTATCAATTAAATCATTATGAAAGAATTATCAAAACAAGTTAACACAAGGAAAGTAGATGAGCATGCATCTTGCTACCCAGGCCAACCACCCCCACACAATCCCCCTCATCCAGAAGGCATCCCCAACATTCCCTTTAACAGTTAGGTCAGTGTATACTCTGCCATGGTGGTAACAGGACATGCTTGTGTTGGGATTTGAAACCTTATAAACTGTTTACAACTGATAAGGTGGACTGTCTCTGCGAAACAAGCTGAGTATTGTGTATTGTAAAATACCAATAAAGAGAATTATATGAAATCTACTGAGGTATGATTTTGCCTCCATGAATATCATCACGGACAAGCATGATCATCATATCACCATATATATACATATATATTGCAAGAGCTCACAGTGGCGGACATGATCTAGTAAATGCATAAAACTACAGAAAAGTACAACACGATAAGTTCCCAAATGCACTTCTGTGTAATGATCACATCATCAACAGAGATACAAGAATGAGACAGAAGACTTGGAACAGTCAGTTGATATACAAAGAAACTGTAATATGTTTTATGTTGGACAGACTGGTAAAGATCTTTGTTAGACTAAAGTGACATAAATATGGTATATGAAAAGGATGAGAATCAAATGCTTTGCTTAATCACATAAAAAATCATGATCATTGTGTTGCCTGGAGTAATACCAAGTGCAATGTATCTTAGGGAACATCAGGGTTAGCTTTTCCTGATAACATGTTATTTGTGTGTGTGTGAGAGCCTCAAGCCCCAAATGAGAAGGAAAAAATAGGAAAAAAGTTCTCACAGCAAAATGTCAAATTCACTTGGTCAACAGGTGAAAAACCTACTGCAGGGTAAATAATCTAATACAAAAACTAAATAACTACAGGATGAAAGATTAATCATCTGAAAAGTTCAGTAGCACTCATCAACTGGTTGCATCCTGAAAAAATATACAAAGAAGATCACCATGGAAAAGTGGGTTCAGGCTTTGCTATCTACCTTGTGACAGGTAATCCCTGCATGGTGATTTTTTTTCCCTTGTTAAACTTAATGCAAATAGATTTTGCAAATTATGTTGTATGAGATCTTGCTGGTTATGAAAATGAAACTGTGCTGTAAGAATCACAGTTTTCAAAAACATGAAAAAATCTTCCTTATTAACAAAAGTCATGACAAATGGTGGTATATTTCAGCAAGCTACAAATATGAAATTCTATCTCATTTGTATGTTCCCCACAGCAATTCATTACATATTTTGTAACCTAGAGTTGTCTATTCATTCCTAATTCTGCATAAACCTAAAAACTTTAAACTTGTTTGAATGCCAGCAAATTCAGAAAATCCTTTCAAAACCTTTCCATTATTTGCATTTTTTCATTAACTTATATCTTAAGTTTGCTAAATACAAAGCCTTCTCTTAATTTGTGCAATGAGTACATGTAAGGGGTTGAAAAACTCTGATGGAAATACTATATGTAAGGTAGTGCTTCTTTTGAGATAGATCCCCAACAAAGAACAAATTGTACTCCTTTTCTCTACATACCTTCTCTTTTTGCTTTTTTCTTCTCATCTCTTTCATTTGTTTGAAAGTGGAATTTATTTCCTGGAAGTTTATCTTTAAGATTGTCATTATATTTTGCTGACAATCACAAGCATCTTTGGAGCCTTGTTCTTCGTTCTTTAATTCTGTACCTAATGTTCGAATATTGTCATCAATGATGCGAAAGTTTGTGTTCACCACCTGTGGAGAATATCTTGTAGTTATTAAGGTAGATTTGAATGTTTAAAACATTCAGGATGTTATACTTGTATAAGAAAATTTCATGCACTCTAACCTAATTGAAAAAAATTTACATAACAAAATTCACATATTGGCTATACTAAAGTTTGGCTAGGCTAACTAAATGTAAGTTTAAATGGAGAAAAAATGGAGGAAGTAAAATATTTTACATATTTGGGAGCGGATATAGCAACGAATGGAACCATGGAAGTGGGAGTGAGTTACAGGGTGGGGGAAGGGGCAAAGGTTCTGGGAGCGATGAAGAATGTGTGGAAGGAGAGAACGTTATCTGAGAGAGCAAAAATGAGTATGTTTGAAGGAATAGTAGTTCCAACAATGTTATATTCGTTGCAAGGCATGGGTTATAGACAGGGTCGTATGGAGGAGGGTGGATGTGTTGGCAATGAAGTGTCTGAGGACAATATGTGGTGTGAGGTGGTTTGAACAAGTAAGTAATGAAAGGGTAAAAGAAATGTGTGGAAATAAAAAGAGGGGTAAAAGAAATGTGTGGAAATAAAAAGAGTGTGGTTGAGAGAGAAGAGGGTGCGTTGAAATGGTCTGGACATATGGAGAGAATGAGTGTCAGAGGTGGATGGAACAAGGAGAAGCAGGAGACCAAAGTGGAGGTGGAAGGATGGAGTGAAAAAGATTTTGAGCAATCGGGGCCTGAACATACAGGAGGGTGAGAAGCGTGAAAGGAATAGAGTGAATTGGAACAATGTGGTATACCGGGATCAACGCGCCATCAATGGACTGATCCAGGGCATGTGAAGTATCTGGGGTAAACCATGGAGAGGTCTGTGGGAGCTGTGATTTCGGTGCATTATACATGACACCTACAGACTGAGTGTGAATGAATTGGCCTTTTTTTGTGTTTTCCTGGCGCTACCTTCCTGAAGCAAGGGGAAGCGATGTTGTTTCCTGTGGGGCAGGATAGCACCAGAAATGGATGAAGGCAAGCAAGTATGAATATGTACATGTGTATTTATGTATATGTTTGTGTATATGTATGTATATGCATGTACATGTTGATATATACATATATGTATGTATATGTGCGTGTATGGGCATTTAAGTATATTTTTTTTTTTTTTTTTTTTTTTTATACTTTGTCGCTGTCTCCCGCGTTTGCGAGGTAGCGCAAGGAAACAGACGAAAGAAATGGCCCAACCCCCCCCCATACACATGTACATACACACGTCCACACACACAAATATACATACCTACACAGCTTTCCATGGTTTACCCCGGACGCTTCACATGCCTTGATTCAATCCACTGACAGCACGTCAACCCCTGTATACCACATCGCTCCAATTCACTCTATTCCTTGCCCTCCTTTCACCCTCCTGCATGTTCAGGCCCCGATCACACAAAATCTTTTTCACTCCATCTTTCCACCTCCAATTTGGTCTCCCTCTTCTCCTCGTTCCCTCCACCTCCGACACATATATCCTCTTGGTCAATCTTTCCTCACTCATTCTCTCCATGTGCCCAAACCATTTTAAAACACCCTCTTCTGCTCTCTCAACCACGCTCTTTTTATTTCCACACATCTCTCTTACCCTTACGTTACTTACTCGATCAAACCACCTCACATCACACATTATCCTCAAACATCTCATTTCCAGCACATCCATCCTCCTGCGCACAACTCTATCCATAGCCCACGCCTCGCAACCATACAACATTGTTGGAACTACTATTCCTTCAAACATACCCATTTTTGCTTTCCGGGATAATGTTCTCGACTTCCACACATTTTTCAAGGCTCCCAAAATTTTCGCCCCCTCCCCCACCCTATATATATATATATATATATATATATATATATGTATGTGTACAAGAGTGGATGGGCTATTCTTCATCTGTTTCTTGGCACTACCTTGCTGATGTGGGAAACAGTGATTAAGTATTGTAAATATAAAAATAAAAAGTATATATATATATATATATATATATATATATATATATATATATATATATATATACTGGAAGTTTTTACTTTTCAAATCTATGGTATATTCCCCAAATATACTAATTCTGGTAATGATCTAAAAATTCTAGAGCACTGGTACAGTTCTGCTAAAAAGGAAAAACATCAACAGAATTCGATTAAGCACTGATACATACTATAATCAATTCATCTGACTTCTAAAAGAAGAAAAGTGTTAATCATATATTTCATCTGCATCCAGTAAAACTTGGACTTTGTAATCATTTGGTCTTAATGACTTAAAAGAAAAAACCTGGTCCTGGACTTACCTTTTCCATGTAACTTCGTTCATAGTCTGACATACCCTGATCTTGGCCCTGAAGGTACTTTTTTCTATGGTCTCTAAGTAAATTGCGATGACTTGCTATATTATTCATAACATCCCTTGCTCTTGAATAGAACTGAGAAGAGGGGGTTGGAGCACTAGGGAATATCTTAGTTTGGGGTAATGTTACCCCCATTGCCTTGTTACGAGTCCGGATAGTTTTCACACATGATTTGAAGAGTGTGGTGAGATCTGCACAAGCAGTGGTCTCTACTGTCATCTATAAAATAGGAAATAACTTTTAAAACATTCTTGTTACAAAAATATGCATATTGACTTTGGCAGCAATGTCAACAACAGTTCAAAATGTTTTAATACAAATGGTGTTGAGGATGGAGAATGAATCTCAGAATAAAATCAAGCTTTGTTCTGCATTGGAAAGAGTATGATTATAGAAAAGTGATGGGTGTTCTATGGGAATAAAGTGATATGAAAAATCAAGTAAAAATAACATAAACTATATCCATCTCTCATAATCTGTATGCCCTTCTTCATAATAAAAGCAGGACACAACATGGCACCTGATTTACAAATTGCTAATATTGTATGCTGATACTAGAATCACCAGCAACATATATGTATGGTCCAATATGCACACACAGCCACAGCCTTTCATCAATACTGAGAAGTTATTTTCAAGGCTTAACTAAACAATAAATCATGAAATAAAAAGCCATACCTTCAACTTAACTGCACTCATCAGACCTTACTGACCTACAATGAATCCAAGATTGACCTAACTAGGAAAATTTTAAAATATGCTAATGACAAGGAATTAGTTAAAGGAATACTGCCTCAAGATTCAAAATCAATTAGACACCTAATGAAGCAGTCAGACACGAGAGATGGACTTGAGTGAAGACAAGTTCAAAAAAATACATTGTGAAAACAAAACTATTAATAATAAATACATAATACTTTTTTAATAATACTAAGCAAAAAAGAAAAAGAGACCAGACTGTTCATCAGTACTGACAGGTCTAAGTAAATGCCTTACTGCATATAATAAAGCCAAGGTTCCTATATTTGATTGCTAGATATAGTACCTGTAAAGTGAATACAATACTGATTCCTTTTAATGCTTTGATCATCTAATTTGGAATACAGGTCATCAAACTCAATCAAACATAAAAAGCCACAGCAAACTCATAGGAAACGATGAATTTAAATTACTTAGAAATAAGCTTATGAAAAAATCAAAGAACATTCTAAAAAAAATGTAGACTCCATAACAATTCAGTATCAGTTCCAAACTACTACACAATATTGAAAACATTATAAAATATCTTAACGGATAGAGATTTAGTAAACAGAATTGCTGTCATAGAATAAAAACAAGCAATATATCCATAATTTTGTCAACTATAAAGCTGCAGAACTGTGAAATACATTACATATCATATAAGGTACGTTGATAAGTGCGTATACTATCAATTCCTTCAAATCATGCTAGACAAATACCCAATAATACAGTACTTATCATCAGTATATAAATCTTTTTAAAATAGAGAAACAAACTTCGAATATGCGGTCAAAAATCAAACTTCCACCCATTTCTAATTTGAGCCTCTGCGGAGAAACTCACGGCAGTAAAAAAAAAAAAGCTCTTTTCCCATTCACAGTCTCTGTAAAATTTCCATGAGAGAATATTCTCCATAAAACATGGTATTTCTTTATTTTCTCCTCTTGGCTGTTGTGCTGGAGAGAGTAATGGATGGGGAGGTGTCTTTTGCTTTACTATCTTGTTTCTACCATAATTCTGATTGTAAGCACAGTTAAACACGTCATGGAACACCAGATCTCCTGTTATCTGCCCTTTCCATTTACCCTCTCCCTTTACTCCGTTATAAGGTTGATTAAATCAAAGCACAATGACCAACTAATGTGCCATTAGTATGACAAACTCAGTATCAGTTATCCCCTGGCAAATATTACCATGTCAGCATCGTTATATCACCATGTCAACCTTCGTGTTACCAGTAAATAACCATTTATCACATACTTTTCTTAGCACTTCCTTTCCCGTCAAGCTGAAATAGTATACACGTCATCCAGCTGATGCACTACCACTCTCGACCAGCTGAGAAGGTATTGTTGTCATCCAGCTGAGGCTCTGGCTACTACCAGACCAGCGAACACCTTCAACAAGCTACAGTGACAAAATATCAACGCACATAGTTGTTAACGAAAGCACTCGCATAACTGAGAGTGAAAGCATTTAAAACACTGCTTCTAAGTCATTTTTTCATTAGTACTTATCGAAAATATTCTTTTAAAGTGAACTAAATTATGGTTATGCTCTGATTTATCACAAGGCTGAATGTAAGTGTGCGTTATCGAAACTGGTTGACGGCAAGTGTCCGTTGCCTCGATAGCTTCTCACGTCAATACACACTTATCTCAGGTAGATAATCAAGGTAATGATAACATTCAAAAGGCTGTGTGTAAAATCTGCAGGACGCATACAGTCATCTCCGACCAGAACTGAAATACAGTGCTATATGAAACCTGAGGAAATTGAAAATATTCTTCTTATTGATTTCATTTAGCAATATCTCTCAATATCAAATTCAGACTTATCTTGATCATATTTTGAGTAAATAGACAAGCCAAAAGATATAAAGAACAGGTTACATATCTAGTATTGAGGGCATTCTATGTAATTTTCTGAGTTTATCACAAGTATGATTACTTAATCAAGCGACGCAAACATTAGACAATGTAAACATTCAAGCTGGGTTTTAAACCTGAAGTGCTGGATTTTAATTAAAACCTGAAGTGCTGGATTTTAAACCTGAAGAATAATGAAGTTTTACTTAGAAACAACCTCTGAAAGTACAAGACTTTGTTGTATGATAAGTTCATTATACAAATATAACACCTATTCAGAAAGATCTGCTTCTTAAAAGTGAAATAATGTTAAACTTGGACCATTAAAGTGTCAGTTAAGAAATAAAGGTCTCATGATGAATATTGATAGGGTAATTTCTTATTAACTGTGAGGAAAGATATGAGTTCTAGAGAGTTTGTTGGTAATATCTAGTCGTTAATATATCTTTTCTGTAGTAACTTATTTCCATACATGTAACCAACCATTAAGATATATTCAGTAAATGACGGCCAGACCTTGAAAGTGGGGGGAAATTAAGGCTTACAACGTATCAGATGATATGGACATAACTACATTACTTATATGACAGTACAATAACTTTAGTTTCATAAGATAATGTTACAGACGGTGTTTGTAGGCCTGATCCTACAACAGCATGAGAAATCAGGTGTGTTGGAGAGGAAGACATGTATATTAATGTTCAACTAAAGGCATGCCACCTTATCAGCGGTAGAATGTAATTGAATTTCTTAGTGAATGATTATGTCTTGTGAGAATAGGAGATTGATACTTAATTTTCAGTGTTTTAGTCAAAATATACCAACATCATCATAGTATCCTTCTACCCACCAAAAATGCTTGCTGTGATGATATATTACCAGTTTAGCCACAAATCAAAGCAAATTCTGGAATATAGAGTAACTTCTTTCTGTATTGACCTTACAACCTAAAAGCTGCAGAACATTATTTAGTGCCTTACATTTTATTCTGTTGTAGTAATTTTGGTAGTAGTGGTAAAGGTTATGAATATCACAGAACTGTGGGTTTGTTAATGTAAAAGTAGGTTAAAGACTTGTAAAATCAATCAACAGAACTTATAAAAACCTCATCTAGCTACCCCAATATTCTAGATTTGTAGCAGAAATATACCAACATCAGTGTGGTCTACTGCTGGGGACTGTATAGGAGTGGCTTCTTGTAGGTAGATCAGGCAGCAGTGCAAACAGCTCCTTGGTATGTTATCTATTTGTTGGCAGTAAGTACGATGCTCAGTCATAGATGTGAAGTATACTTCAACCAGAATAATGAAAATTTTGACCGTGGATGCAAGGGAGGTTCAATAATGTTTCCAAATTTTCTTTTGATTGGAAACAAACGTTTCACTACACTTACATTGAATAATCTCACATTCTTCCTGATATTCATAACAATCATCACTGTTGCCTTATTTCATATCACAGAGGGAAGTGCTCTAAATCATGTGCTTTAACGTTCATTCTACTCTTTAAACTCTGTATTGCCATTGCAAAAGAAACTGTCTAATATCCAAACCAAAGTTTCAATGCATATCTATGCTAGTAAATTGTCCACTGGAATTTTGCTGAGTCTTTACCATGCCTCTCAACATCTCTAAAGCATTTGACAGGGTGTGGCTTAGGTTTTTCTACTTACTGAACTTCCTCCCTTTGGCTTTCCTGTTTCTCTTTGTTCTATAATGCATAATTTTCTTTCCAGTCATTCTGTTACAGTAGTTGTTGATGGTCTCCTACCCTATCAGTGATGGTATCCCTCTGGGTTCTTTCTTATTAATTTCTTTTTTCTCTCCATAAAATCTTTTTTCCAACTTCTATCCCTGGTCACTCTTGTACTGACAGTACCATAGTACACACTTCAACTCTGTCTCCTTCATCTTTTCAGGCCCAGTCTGTCCACTTCAACTCACTTTTCCTTCCCTCCTCAATGTGATATGTATTTTTGTATTCACATTGAACAATGAATATATTTTCTTTGTTAATTCATATCTGTAAGACATGATAGAATAGGGAAGCAGAAACCTGGCTAAACTCAACAATGCAGAAATGCAATTTCTTTGTATATCTCTTTTTAAATCTCTTTCACACATATCTATTCTTTTTTCATTAGATTTCATCTCAACCATGCAATACTGTACCATAACATTTTGGGGATAACTATGTCCTTCCCCATATCCTGGAAATCATACATAATCATTATCACCTTTAGTTAACCCTAAAGTTTCCCTGATTTTCAAATCCTTCACCACAATTAACTTACTCACAGACATAGAATAAAAGAAAATGTAATACCACTACCCCAGTCTTAAATTGAGATATGCAATCCTACAATTTCATAAGGAATTCTGTTTGAGTCTCCAGGTAATCAAGTCGTATGCCCTGAGTAAAACATAACTGAAGACATTACAAAAGAGGTGAGATATGAACTGATTCATGCAAATATGGGAACTCTGATGGAATGGTGTGTGATGTGGTGTCAAATGTTGGGTACAAGCTGTTGAATGCTTTGGAAACTCTGCATTACAGTACACGCAAGCTTTGAAGTGATCATATGCTGGATAATTGGATGAAAGTGATTGTTCCACTTTATAGAGATGAAATAAGATGGCTTGTTAAATCTAGGAGCACCAACCTTTGCAAGCAAATGCAGTATGTCTCTCTATCCCCCACATTACCACTCACCAGCATTCTTACAGTGGACAGAAACACCTACAAATGCATTTTCACAATGCCTTGGTAAACTCCATGAACTCATCTGCACTTCATCTTCACTTAACCATTGGCAAATACATGTTCTTTTCGTCCTCTACAGGATTCACCATACCCTTATGGGCTAGGTCAAAGACCAGGGTTATGTTGCTGATTACTGCAAATAGAACAAAGAATAGAAATAAGAAGATACAATATGTTTTCTCTCCCATGGGCAGAAGTGTGATAGCATGATGTATGGGTATGACAGTGAATGATTATATTAAAATGATCAGCAAAGCCTTTATTGTTGAAGATTAGGATGAATGTAAGAAGAACATGGGGTGTGTAGACTAAATTTCTGTTCTTAAACAGGTATTAAAGAAAGTTCAAGAGAAAAAGCAAGAATAGTAAGCAACATTTATGACCCAGTAAAAGGAAATATTAAGATTGTCAGGAAAGTACTTTGAGAAGTTCTGACTCTCACTAGTGTGAATGGAAAACTTTTAAAAGCAGTTAAGAGATCTGATAATAGAAGGCATGCTTGTGTGAGAGTGTGTTGCAGTATGAATGAATGGTCTGTAATGAATGTGGGGTGTGACAAGTCTGTAATTTCATTAAGGTTGCTTGAGATTTTCATGAATGGGGTATAATTTGAAATGATATGTGAATGCACTTGAGTGATTGTGGTATACTGCTGAAGCATAGAATATTATGGAAACTACCAGGATGATCGGTTAACTTTATCAGAGGAGTTTGATAGATGGTGTAACCACAGTGCAACTACCACATTGAAGGGCTCTGAACACTTACTGATCAGTTGCCTTGCACTCTTCCCACATAGAGACACACACAGCACCAGTACAGTGAATGACCTGTGGTCACACCCACTGGATGTGGCCAACTTCCTGCACGAGCTCATAGAAAATAGAAGAGATTCCTTGGGCAGGGAAATTAAGGCATGAGTTTACAATGGTATTGAAAAGTCAATTTCAGCAAAGTTGTATCACTGTCAGTGGAAGAAAGGAGTATAATCTTGCTGAAGAACTTGACACTCTAAAGGAATCCATCATTTCCTTGCTGCTGATCATGACACAACTTTGGAGCTGTAGGAACCCCATAGAAAGGGTTATGGTATTATATGATAATCTACCTCAACTACTCTTGGCTACACAAAAACAGATCCTCAATAAAATGGGACTTCCTCCAACCATCCTATAGTACTTTTATTCTCAGTATCCAAAGTCCGTGAAAAACTAATCCACAATAGAATCAGACAAAACATCCTACTCACACAGCATAGCTTCAGACCCAAACACTCTTCCACCACACTCCACACTGACCTCAAACCACATATATCCTAGATAGATTCAGCCAACCAAAGTACCGCCCCCTCCCCCTCCCGCACAGTTCTAGTAGCAACATACATCAAGAAAGCATTTGACACAATCCCCAACACATCCTGACCCAGAAAATACTTGACACCACCCTCCACAACAATGACTAAAAGTGGTCGACCAATTTCATAGCCTGCCGCCATTGTAAGAGTCACTCATAATGACGCTACCATTGTTTGTGTGTCATCAGTACTTTTGATTACTATTTCTGTGTTACCAGGAGGGAGTTTTATACTTGTGTTGCCCCTTCTCTTAGCCTTGTATAGATATACTCAATGTCTTTATTCCTATGTTTGTGCACACACACACACACACACTCACACGCACACACACACACCTCAGCCGAAGTCATGTAGTAGGTACCCATATATCGAACAACCCCGACGGGACGACGAAGAACTGAGATTCGCTATGAGCCGACTGCCGCTTCAAGGATTCGAACCCATGCGGGGACGACCCCGGGCAGGCTGGCCCTTATCAAAGCCAGTAGCGCAAACCACTGCTCTGTGTGTGTGTGTGTGTGTGTGTGTGTGTGTGTGTGTGTGTGTGTGTGTGTGTGTGTTACTGAACTCCACATTCTAGTGGTTACACCTAGTGAGAAGTCACCTCCGGCAAGCCTGTATCATCGTCAGTGGGCGGGAGAAGTGGGGGGATAATCTTTTCAAGGAATCCCAGTCTCCAAAGGAGTCCATCATTTCTGAGCTCCTGAGTAAAGTGCAGCTTCATAGCTGCAGGAGCCTCTTAAAAGTAATACTCGGGTTATATGATATATATATATATATATATATATATATATATATATATATATATATATATATATATATATACACACACACGAAGCCATTTCATTTGTCTGTTGCAAGGAGGTAGATGTATGCCTTTCCTTATATGAGCAGGAAAGTGTAATTTATGGTAACATTAGGGTAATGGCGAGACAGTTTTCCAAGGCTAAGTTTGGGGTCGGTTTATCACGGGAGAGTCAGGAGAGGTAAGAATATCACGAGAGTAAGAGAGAGAGAGAGAGAGAGAGAGAGAGAGAGAGAGAGAGAGAGAGAGAGAGAGAGAGAGAGAGAGAGAGAGAGAGAGAGAGAGAAGAATACCGTGAGTGAACTCTTGTCTCTCGTTATTGTAATATAATGATGTCTGCAGGAATAGCTCTTGAGATATTTTAGCCCCAGTTGAGGATGGTGTGTGTGTGTGGGGGTGGTGGGAGGAGGAGGGTTTGGAAAGCCGCTTCTCTCCTTGTCGTGCTCAGAAATGAGAATGGAAGGAGAAAAAGATGGTTACCAGACAAAGCTGCGCCCCTTCTACACCATAAGGGATTCTAGGTTAAGATATTGTGCACCATTCGATATTTACAAAAGATATATATATATATATATATATATATATATATATATATATATATATATATATATATATATATATATATATATATATTTTTTTTTTTTTTTTTTTTTTTTTTTTTTTTATACTTTGTCGCTGTCTCCCGCGTTTGCGAAGTTAGGCGAATGAAATTTCCGAATAGATTAAGATGACTTGACATTGGCAACCAGGAGAGATGGCTGCTCATCATGGCTACCAAAGAGATCTAGTTACTACAGTATCAAACCAGCTCAGAGTCGATACCACCCTTTTACTCCCAGACGTCATCTCATTCGTGGGGATCGACGTAACTCAGATGCTAAGTTTTATGATGTTCTTTTGCACTCGTTTCTCCCCCCTTGCCTTGCCATTTATAACCCCCTGGGAGGACTGTTTTTATTCTTTTATGACGATGATGCCATCCGTTTGAATGCCGAGGACGCGTCAAAATGCTTCCTGATTGATTCCTTAATTGAAGAAGGCTTCCAACGTGGCGAACAGGAGGAGGATACCTGCAGGATTGATATGTCTGGTAAAGGTGCTCGCTCCTTCCCCAAGGCAAGGTGAAGAAGGGCAGTGCACACACAAGAGGCGAAATGGACATTGATTACCTTGGCACTGGGTCTAGGGACTCACCTGTAGATAAAGAAATGAAATGCGTCAATGTGTTTTCCTCACAGTCATCAAATCATTTCAGTTTCCGAACATTATTGATACGACGAAGAATTCTTCATCGCTACCCAAGACGAAACTTTGCCTCAATTGACACTCCAGGTCCATTGCCTGGACAAGTAGCCAATTGAGGTATCACAAACTGACTGACGTAGATGTAAGTCGAGTTGAATGGTGGTACTGGCAACAATAGTGCCTATAGTAAAGCAGGTGGTGGCAATGACAACTACAACTGACGAAAGATGGCAGAAGAACAGGTAGTGATGCTGATGAGATCAGGTGATGAAGGCACCAGTCTCTTAGAGAGTGGATGGTGGGGTTACGGGTCATGACAGCAGCTGGCTGTCATTCAGGTGTTCGAACAATTACAATCCAAAGATGATATTAAGTACCAAGGAAAAATATACACTCGATGTGGTTGAATCCGTTGGAATACAGATGTGAAGGAGAGACTTTGTAAAAGGGAAAAAAAAGAAGCGTATGGGATCTGGCCACTCACTCCCAACTACGAGTGAAATAGAACACAGTAACCACTTAGATATGCAAAGAGGATTACAACTTCTGAACTGATGTATAAGTTAATCAGCTCAACTGATTCCGGACTCCCTTGCTACGCATTGTTTATTCAGAAGCAGTCTCTATGGATGAGGGAGATTATGGTGAAATTCCATCATAACTATACACCTACAGAGGTGGAGGCAGCCTGCAGCGCAGGAGCGCGGCATCGCTCATGGTGGGTTCTGTCAAGCCAGACCAACCCAGGGCAGGACACGCCCTCAAGGACACTTTAGTAATACTCGCAGTAAACATGCATCCCAACACAGGGGTATTTCCCCTGAAACACGAAGGGATATTCCGTTGGGTCTGAAACAGTGATGTTCCTTTGTATTCCTCCTCACGCGTTTCCAAGCCGTCTGCTTTAAGCTGATTCATCAATGAGGTTGTTGATATTTTGTAAAGAAAGGTGAAGACAATGGGGCTATTTGACAAGTTTATGCAACCAGGGAGCGTCAACAGCACAGACTAGCTCTTGGGTTTAGATCCGACTTCATGGTTTCGTTTAGCACAGAACCAGTCATCTAGACACTAGACTCTGACATCCGGATCTTTGAAATGTTTTCCAAGACGAGGATCCGGAGACTGGGAATATCTAAATCACAACCCATGGCAGACGTGGGATGATATAACTCGTCAGGTTGTGATTTTTGATCAAGTATCGTCAGACTTAGAAGGCCGAAGGTAATCAACGATCCATCCGATCAGAACTATAGATGAGGACAACAAATTTAACTGTTGGCGGGAGTGGAACGGAGGGATAGCGGTGGCGAGCGGCACTAACCAGCTTCGTTACCAGGCTCATGCACTGCTGCACACCATAATGAGAGACTTTCACAGTGCCTCAAGAGGTCCTGGAGGGAGGGAGGGAGGAGGAGGAGGAGGCCGGACCAGCATGGTGACGCTCGGGCCAGCCAGACCCTCACGACACAAACAAAGGCCGCGTCTCTTCCATGCCGAGTGGTGGGGGAAAGGGGAGGTGGGTCGACGTCCCTCTCCCCTGTTGATGACACAACACTGGCGCACACCACCAACACACACACACACAACACTGGTCCCAGACTGATGGGGCAGGCAGCTCCCACCACACTCGACACTGGCCCTAGGATGATGGAACAACTCTCATCACACACATAGCACTGGTTATAGGATGGTGGAGCAGCTCTGGACACACACAGCACTAGTCCTAGGATGATGGAACAGCTCCCATCACACACATAGCACTGGTTTTAGGATGATGGGGCAGCTCCCAACGCACACAACACTGGTCCCAGGCTGCTTGGAACAACTCTCAACACACACACAACACTGGTGTAGACTGAGGCAGCAAAACCCACCAACACATACAGCACAGAGGGTAAGCTGGATGATGCAGTAGCAACCATGGAGAAGTGGTAGACAACAGGAGGTCCTCACAGCTCACCACCATCTCCATCCTCACTCACCAGGTTCATCCTGGCTTTGCTCATCCTGTCTTTGTTCCCATACGTGAAAAAAAGAAGGTGAAATCCCACTTCTCTCGAGGATATAGACAGATAATACCCGAGCCTTCACTGTGTCTCCTATTCTTCCTTGACAACTCGTGCGATATTTGCATATTCTGTCGAATGCATAAACTCGTCTCAAACCAAAACTTGGTTCTCCTCTGCCGGACAAGAGGTCGTCCACCCCAGGATTCTAAAAGCAGCGAGAATAATGAGAAATACATCATCCAGCGGCAACTACAATTTGGCCCCCTCAGGTGACCTCATTAACATGAATTCAAAACACGGCGGTGCATCACATCGAGTCTCAGAAAGTTTCGTGCGCGTTTTACCAGCCATCGTGAGACCGTTGCAATATCTCATCTGTTTATTCTAACCGCATGCGACATGTAAAAGGGATCTTGGGACGACATAAAACTTATTGTGAAAGCCTTGTAACGTCAAAAACACCCCCCCTCTGGATTATACATGCGCATTGGGGCA
The DNA here is from genome assembly GCF_036320965.1 of Panulirus ornatus. NCBI lineage: Eukaryota > Metazoa > Arthropoda > Malacostraca > Decapoda > Palinuridae > Panulirus > Panulirus ornatus. The sequence continues at coordinate 17,661,409 of NC_092245.1, forward strand.
TTTTCTTGGAAGAACTGAGATTCAACAGTGTGTAGAAAAAAAAGATTTTCACTTTGTATGACATGATTCTTGTCGTAGACCCAGAGGTTTGCGACGGTAGATGGCGTTGCATTCTTAGTCCACCACGTCCGAACTGGTGTCTAGGATGATCATTTACAACCATATGTGCTGTGCTGGAGCACTGCCTCTAACTACCGGCACGGTGATTCAAGTTCTTATCTACGCAAACGAGGCACTAACTTTCCCCTTCCCTCGCTCTCTTGAACTGACACATCATTCTCGGGTACCTTAGACATCGAAGAGAAGACTGAATGTATAGCTGGAGGTTTGGCCATGACTGAATATATGATAAACGAAAGAAAAGATGTGGATAGAATAAAGAGGAAGGACAAGGAAGGTGAAGAGACGTGAAAAACAGCAGCTGAAATTGGCGAAAAGCTTGGACAACGAGCAGGAAATTACGGAGGGAGACAAATAGCAGAGTTATGAATATGAACACAAAGCGGAGGATGAGGAACTGCAAATAGTAACCTGGGAAGTGAGAGAATGGTGCTGAGAAGAGACTCTCGGCTTTCGTGCTCAAAAGAGGCACGTGGAAACCCGAGACTAGAAGACACAGGGGTCTGTTCACAGGCATTCGGTTTGGAGGGCAAATAAGTTTATTGATAAGGAAGTTAAGTAGGTAAATACGTAGACAAGGAAGTAAGAAAGTATGTAAGTAAATATGCTGGTAAGTAGATAATACTTAAGTATGAACGTGGTTAAGTACAAGGCAGGTAGGAATTTTGGTAAGTACTAGTTAGAAGATGAATACATAGGGAGTCAATGATGTGAAAAGTTGAATAAGCAGGTAAACTGTAAGGATGGTAAGCAGGTAAGGAGGTAATAGGTATATGAGTAGGCAAGGAAGCAGGTAGATCGATAGATGAGAAGACAGATGCTGTAGTGAGATCTTGAGGAAAGGAATTGAAAAAAGTAGGGCCTCTTTCATAGCTGATATGGCCTAAGAGATTACAAGATGTTGTAAGATAAGGATGGATGGAGGTCGGGGAGTGAGTCATGCATAAAACTTAACGTGACTATATGCTTGAGATTATGAGACCCGTGAGGACTTTGTGGCCGTTGGCAACATAAGGCTATACAGTTGTGACGTCTGTTTTCCATGAATGGCGAAACTTTGGAATTCTTTACCATCTCGTTTCTGTCCAAGCAGCTACAACAACCTTGACCGTTTTTAAAAAGGTAGGTTTACCACGTTCTTGAAATAAAAAAGATCGAATCATTTTCCCTCATCTTTGCTTCTAAATACTTCTAACTCTTTTAATACTGTAATCTATTTAGGGCTTGATCTCATTAAGGAATCTTTTGTCTGTGACTACAGCCTTCGACACAAAGAAAAGTCGAATTACATAGACTTACACACACACACACACACACACACACACACACACACACACACACACACACACACACACCACACTGACCCAAGGAGCTGAGGAACTGATTGATACATGTATACAAGAGACACGTCAACTCCGGGGCTCTAACAAGACGTGATGCAGGGCAAGACCTGGTGGGCTCTCTCCCTGTACTCCTCACTCACAGACGAAGGGGGTCTCAAGTATCACACCTGCCTTTGAAGCTGTGTGGTAAGGCTGCTATTATCGCTAGTCCACAATTTCTGGTATCACACACACACACACACACAGACACACACACACACACACACACACACACACACACACACACACACACATACATACACACACACATACACAAACACACATATACATACATACATATATATATATATATATATATATATATATATATATATATATATATATATATATATATATATATATATATATATATATATATACTGCAACAATAAGCTACAGCAGAGCTTAGGTTATTCTAAGTTAGATCTGGGTCAGGTTTGGTAATGTTAACATTCTCCCAGACTCATGTAGCATGTTGCTGCATTCAATGTGTCATGACAGCAACAACATATCTCGTTGCTGGTGCCTGCGAGTACACACGCACACACACACACACACACACACACACACACACACACACACACACACACACACACGCCAGCATTTTCCCCCCACATATCTTTTCAGTTGATTGTGTCATAAGTCTCCAATCAATCTTCACCACTTGTCTCTTCCTTTTTCCCTCACTTTGCTGACCGGCCCTTAACTCACTCATCTCTCCCTCACCAGCTGGTGTGTGTGAGCCTTTCTACCCTCGCCCGGACATGCCAAGCCTCCTGGTAATCATCCTCGGAATAATTAGTATAATTAAACAAGTTCTCGCCCGTAATCTTGTCTCAGCGAGAGTTTTGGATATACATGACTGGAGGAGCATTAAGTTAGCTCATTAGAAGTTAGAATGGGTTTTCTGGACAGACTCGTTTGAGATTTCTTAGCTGGAGGGGAGGCGAAGAAGGAGGGGTTAAACGTGGGGGAGAGGTTGGAGGAGGTTGGCTGTGGAGGAGAGGTTAGAGGACGTGATTAAGGAGGAGGGATTGGAGGCGGTGGTGGCTGACGATAGGTTGTAGGATGTGGTTGTGGTGGACACGTCAGAAGGGTGGGTTTGGTTGTGGAGGATAGGTTAGAGGAAGGGGGTTTGGTTGTGGACGATAAGTTGGAGGACGGGGTTGTGGAGGATAGGTTGGACGACGGGGTTGTGAAGGATAGATAGATTTCGAGGGACAGATGTGATAGAAGAGACTGAAGGGGGGGGAGGAGGTTGAAGGATGTGAAGAAAAGGTTTGAGGGGGTAGATGGTGAGGAGAGGTTTGAGTGGGATGAGTGTTGAGGAGAGCGTGGAGTGGGTGCGGAGGGGGAGGGAACTGATGTATTCTCTTTGGACATCTACCGGTCTTTTATAGATTTTCTTTTAAGGTGGAGAGACAGGGACGTTGCACTTAATGATACTGAGTTTTTAGATCGTGAAATTAATGCAAATCCTAAGAATCATTATGAGAAAGATTAGGAAATATGAAAAAAAAAACATTGTAAATCATGAGATTGAGTCTCATAGAGATTAGGAAATTATAAAAAACATGATAATAAGAACAATCTTACAGCCTTTGACCATAAAGCGAACAAGAAATCTCTTGTTCTAGAAAACCAGAACCTCCTTCTTTCTTTTTTTGGCTTACAAAGAAAATGCAACAAAAATATTTGCCAGAAAGAGGGACGGAGGGAGAACCTACCCCCAGCCCTTGACCTCAGCTTTCGCTGGTGTTTCTAAAACGCTTGATTTACGGGACAAGTTTCCCACAGCGCCATGCTGGCCACAAGGGGGAAGCAGTGCACTACATATGATAACGAAACTCTAGTGTTGTCAGTAATTTGACTCGCCACAACTAACGGGACGAATTAAATTGTATCACTAGGTTGCCAGTGGGGAAAACATCGACTCACAACATCAAGATTCTCACTCCAGCCTCGGGTATGGCGAGTAGGTATATATCTTACATGGGTAATGGTCTCTGCCTTGTGAGGAGAGACCAGAGTGGGAATATGTGAGAGAAAAGGGTCTTACTTTAGCAAGTAAGATCTCGTGAGATTCTAGTGGGGGAATCATGGAAGCTGTGAGGTTATACGACGGGTGAAGGACTTATGAGGCCATCCAGACTGCCCAGTACATACACCACACACGATAACTGTTCCATATACCATCTACCATATGACTGTCCCATTCGCTGCATATCTTGGGAGCTCCATGTGCTACACGCACCCGTTCCATACATAACAGAGCGACATATCATATGTCTGGTGGAGTTCCCAGTGGTCCTCATCGACACTCCCTCAACCTCCAGCCATCCATCCACACACACACACCCACACACACACCCGTTGGCTCCTCTCTCTCTCTCTCTCTCTCTCTCTCTCTCTCTCTCTCTCTCTCTCTCTCTCTCTCTCTCTCTCTCTCTCTGTTACCCACCCGTCTCCCTGTCGGCCCATCTGTCCCCCCGTGTGATTCCCAGCGTCTGTCTGGACTTCGATGGTCGCGTCTGGCGGGAAGTCATCCCCATCAGGTAGGTCTGCGTGTGTCTTGTTTACCCGCTAATGTCCAGGGGCGCACCGCCTCTCACTGCGTTAATGATCCAGTTGAAATGGTGGAGTTGAGGTTGAAATCCTGAGGAGGCAGTTGGGATGGGCATTTGGGGGAGACGGAGGGATCCTAGAAGGAGACAGACAAGTGGATAGCAGTCAGGAAGGTGAGTGTGGAGACGCTGACGGAGGTTACTATAGAGATGGGAGAGGTGAGTGTGGATGGGATGGTGCACGTAGGAGAGGGGGAGAAAATAGAGAGGATACTTGGGGAGAAGAGAGATGGATAGGGTGGTAATGGGAGAACTGAGTCGAAAGTTACTGAGGAACATGAAAGGGGAAGTTAAAGGAGAAGGATAGAGAAGAGCCAAATGGGTAAAGAGTAGAGTGAAGGACTGAGGTGAGAGCTTTGTAAGATGAGTGAAGAGAGAATGGGGAATGGAGTGTGGTGACAGTCGCAAAGTGAGTGGAGAGACAACGGGAAGAGTGAGTGAAGCGAGAATACGAGAGGTGAAGAGGGAGGAGGGAGGAGATTATGGAAGATGTGTAGAATGACTAAGAGATGAGTAGGGAGAGTCAGTGTAATCCAAAACCAGATGTATCTTCCTCCCTGCATCTTGTGAGTACGATAGCCACCAACTCTGGCAATACAAGTCTAATCTAGGACCAAGCAACGGGTTTCTCAGTCTCGTCCAACCATCACCTTCTCTTCTTACTGCCTAGGTATGATAGACACACTCCATTGGAATTTACCTCCCTCATGAGCCTCTGTTTTTGCAAGCACAGGCTCGCTTGCATACTTTGTGTGAAAACCTACGCCCACGACTCTCCTCTTTTGCTTCAGTTGGGTCGCCAGGATCCTTGCAAGGAGGACGAGTGTTTCATGAGGTTAGTACCACAAGCTCGGATTATGAAGAACGTTGTACATTTGCTTTACACTTAAGCTTGTAAGTTCTAGAAAGCTTCGCTGTTGCGCCCCAACGCAAAATGCTACAAAGGGGGACTCATCTCGTTGGTGTCAGGCCTCTAGATACACTGTCGGTGTTGCGTCTGTAGATTTATCAGTCTCCAAAACTGAAAACGCCCTGTATCTGTTCAGGAATCCCTGAGATATCTTGTTTTAGATTCAATAAATGCTTAAGTGTGCTCCTGGATCGTCAGTAGCCGGGCTTTGATCACCTGATGGAATAAGGATGAAGGAGAGAGAGAGAGAGAGAGAGAGAGAGAGAGAGAGAGAGAGAGAGAGAGAGAGAGAGAGAGAGAGAGAGAGAGAGAGAGAGAGAGAGAGACAGGACGACGAAGGAGAAGTGGAAGAAGCGGGAGAGCAAGAGGGAAAGTAGGTAGGTAGGACATGCGACGACGAAGGAGCAATTGGAAGAGGAGAGAGATGATAAGAGGGACAAACACATAATGAGGATCACATGAAGGATGAGAAGCGAGGATTAAACTTGTCCACAACGGTAACTAATTGTCCTGCTAATGGCCACCTCATTAACCAAAGAAGGATTTGTATCAATATTGTCCTCATTAAATCATACAAATTCTTGGTACGTTTGGAAGACCCATTTTCCCCCAGCTGGCCAACCCATACGTAAGTGTCTTTCAGTCTGTCTGTATGCATTGTCAGTCGGGTATTAAAGACACACTTCCTGGTGGCGATAGAGTCAGTGAGGCCACAATAAAGAACGGTAATAACAGCTCGGGTCGTCAAAACTCTTTCCCGCTCTCACATTCTTACTGTCCAACAAACTCTCACTCTTGTTGGCCCGTAAGTACTCTCAACTCCTCGCCTTCCTCACTCCACTCTCTCGCTACGAAGTTCGTGCCTTCAAAACAGTACTTAAGAGTTTTTCTTCATAACTCCAAGAGAGCAATTCTGTCGTGGTCTGTCTCTCCTCTTTGCTCTCATTATTTCCTTCTTTACGTGTTTCTCACTCTCTCTCTTTTCCTGTTTCTCCAAGTTTGTTTGTTTATCTGTCTATCCTTTCCTCTTTCTTTGACTCTTCTATTCATTCTTCCCGGTTTAGTTCTTTCTCTCTCTTCTATCCTCTCTGTTCTCATCTCTTCTTTGCATGTCGGCGTTTTTCATATTTCCCTCTTTTCCTCTTCATCTCTTTGTGTACCTCTGTCTTGTAATTACTCCCTCGTTTTCCTCAAATGAGCTTCCAGTGTTCCTCCACAGTTCGTCCTGTCGTGTCTCCTGCGTCCATGATTAAGGATTCTGTGGATTTGCCCCCACCACAGTCTCTGCTCTTGACTCTCCCATAGCCAAAGAGGCTTATATTTCTGGGACGTTCCAGGAGACACAACATCCTAAGAGGCTTTGTTCCTGGGACGTCCTGGGAAACACCGTCATCTGCAACTTCGCGTACGTGAAAATCTACACACAGCCATCACAATGGCTCCTTCGTCAGTAGAGGTTGAATCCAGAGGAGGCAAGGTAACTCGAGGCACCTCCAGGAACCGTAGCTTGATGGCAGGCTACCTCGGCGTGGCCTCCATCAGCATCAAGTAGAGGAGATAAATGAAGCAAACAGTAATTAGTAGGCCGGGTCGTTGTCCTGGGCAGGCGAGGGTCAGTACGTGAGAGGAGGTGAAGAACAAGACTAACAAGAAGGAGGGTGACATGACGTGAGTAACAGGACCAACAGCAAAAGATTGACGGATGGTGAGCAACAGGACCAACAGGAGGAGAGTGACGAGAGATGAGTCACAGGAACAACAGGAGGAGAGTGATGGAGGATGAGCCACAGGACCAAGAGAAAGACAAGGGACCAGAGTAATGGATGACAAGTGATGGAGGAGGATGTCTGGCGACGCCTGAACTGTGTCACAAACATCCTGGGGCTCTCCCGAGGGCAGGACGGGGAGAGGTGAGAGGCTGTGAGGGCAGGACAGGGAGAGGTGAGAGGCTGTGAGGGCAGGACAGGGGAGAGGTGAGGGGCTGTGAGGGCAGGACTGGGAGAGGTGAGAGGCTGTGAGGGCAGGACTGGGAGAGGTGAGAGGCTGTGAGGGCAGGACGGGGAGAGGTGAGGGACTGTGAGGTCAGGACGGGGAGAGGTGAGAGGCTGTGAGGGCAGGACTGGGAGAGGTGAGGGGCTGTGAGGGCAGGACGGGGAGAGGTGAGAGGCTGTGAGGTCAGAACGGGGAGAGGTGAGAGGCTGTGAGGGCAGGACTGGGAGAGGTGAGGGGCTGTGAGGTCAGGACGGGGAGAGGTGAGAGACTGTGACAAGGAGAGGCGAGAGATTGTGAGAGGAAGGCACAATGAGGTAAGAGGTTATGAGAACGGGATCCGGAGGGGTGAGAGTTCGTGAGAGCAGGGTTGGAAAGGTTATAATCATGTGGATAAGCCTGGGAGAGGTGAGAGCTGCGACACCAGGACGTGACGATGAAGAGAAATGTGAGAGTAGGATGAGGACACAGGAGAGGTTGTAGGACCAGGACAGGGAGAGTAAAAGAGTGGGATGGGGCGTAACGTACACACCAGAAAATGAGAGTGAGTGTAGAAGTAATACAGGGACGAGAGAAGGAACCAAAAAGGGGCAAAAATTGGAAGAAAAAATCATGAAAGAATGAAAAGTGATTATCATAAAAAGAGTTTATTGACAACAGATGATAAGGGGAAGAAAAAGAGACAGATTATAGAGCCAAAATGGATGAAATGATATATAAATGCCATTCAGTACGAGGAAAAATATCAGAGGCTGCTTACCAAGCAGAATGAATTATTTTAAGCTGGAGGCACTGAAATGGCGGAGACAAAAGAGACGAAAAACACAGATGTTGAAGAGGAAAGAAGAAGGGACATAAATAAACAGTAAAACAGAAAAAAAAGACACGCTAAAGATTGAAAGAGAGAGAGAGAGGGGGGGGGGGATGAATAGGCAAAAGATGAAGGGATTGGAAGGAAAGGAAGGAGAGAGAAAAATATAAAAAGAAAGGTGAGTGCTTCGTTGGATAGGGAAATGAACAAAGGAACAGGCAGAGGAAGAGTAGGAAAGGGGAATAATAGGTGAACAGGCAAAGAAGGAAAGGTAGTGTCATGAGGGAAAGACAAAAGGCAAATAATGAAGGATTACTTATCTTGTAGCTAAACATAAACTTAAGTGGAGAAATAGTGATATCCACTGGGGAGTATATAGAGAAGGTAGAGAGGAGGGGAGGGTCGTATCGAATTACTGGGGAGCAAAGCAAGAACTGGGTAGACCGTAAGGGGAAGGGGGAGACAAGGGACCCAAGACAGACAAGGAGGATGGGGAGGAAGAAGGACGACTGATGGGATGTAATATGAGGAGCTAAGGAAAGAAGAGGGAAGGAACGAGAGAAATTTCAGATGTGGATGGCGTGGCAGGGAAAGGATTCTGGAGAACCAAAGTGCCACGCTGAAAATGTTCGAAGCAAAATTCATTCGAAGGCACGTGTGCTGTCGGCTCTGTCTTCAGCCTTCGTTCCAACATGGTCCGTGTGTGGGTCTACAGTCGCACTCCTCCATGGCCTGTGTGGGTCCACAGTCTGTATCTGTGCTCAGTTTCTACGTATCCATATAGTGTGTCCGTGTCTGCAGCATTGACGTGATTACCTTCATGTAATTACCCTATTTGTAAGGTACAGATAGGGAGTTTCACACCCTCAAACACTCCATCACTTCAACTTTCTCTGGTATCATACGACATTTTATCTTTTACGTATTCCAGTCATTGTTCATTACGTGTTCCATTACATTGTTCTAGTCACTTTACATCTTCCCCCCAATAAGTTTCTGCATTACTTTCATTTTCTACCTTCTGGTTGCTGTCTTTGTATCTTTCGAAGAATTTTCACTGTTTCCGTCATGAAAATGGTATTTAGACTTATAGTTCGTTGTAACTCCTCTCTCTTCCATGGTGGACAAAGTGAAGACTCTAACCTCTCGTCATTCAGCTCTTAATTTAGGTACGATCTTTGATTCGCTCCTCTGGACCTTCTCTATGGTGCTTCTGTGGCTAAACTTGAGTTTATTTTTTCTAATTTTGGCCTAATATACGACGCTTTTTTGACCCGTTAATTAGCCAGTAAGTGTCCACTGGCTGCATTGCTCACATAAACCATATATCGAAAGTCTGCACACGTTTACAGCCTCAAGTTGCCCATGGCTTGTACGAAATCACAAGTTTCCTGTATATACAACCTGTATACAGACGGACGGACGCAACCTGTAGGTGATATAAGCGTATACGATACACATCCTATGTTTCTATATTTGCATCTGTCTACGGCTCATTATCACCCATAATCTGCACACTTCTATAAACTACCATAGGCAGACAAATGCTGTAGGGTCGCCTAACATACCTTAAACGTCCGTGCTCTACTTGCCACCAGAGAAAACGAAAGAAAACGTAGTTGTAGTGCGAAGATTGATGGGTAACTGCGCTAAGTTTCATCCCCAACTCTGAGTATGTGAGCATCGCATTGAATGCATTCTGGTACGTTCATTAACTACAATATGATACTGAAAATTATTTCATAAGACCCAAACACAAAAACACGTTGATATAGAGATCTGCCGATGAAGTATGCAAACAAAAAGAAATAGATAAACTGGAAAAGATGTGCATACGAAAAAAAGATAGAAATATACTCAAATTTCATAGTGGAAGTAGGAATGCAGTAAGCCTTTGCATAGTCTTAAAACTACCTTGGGAACCTGAGGGAGATACTCAATTTTTTGATTGGTGGTTATATAATTCGCCCTAGAAACAAAAGAAATAGATAAACTGGAAAAGATATGTATACGAAAAAAAGGATAGAAATATACTCAAATATCACCGTGGAAGTAGAAATGCAGTAAGCGTTTGCATAGTCTTAGAACTACCTTGAGAACCTGAGGGAGATACTCAAATTTTTTTTGATTGGTGGCTATATAATTCACCCGAGACAGCCTCAATCCCTCCCCTGGCAGTCGAGAGACCTAAAGCCTATTTAATCTACCAACCAGAAAAGAGCAGACAAAACCCAGCTGTTGTATAACCAACTATCCAAGAGGAAAGCTAACCATCTGGCACAAGGAAGGTATCGTGTTATTAGGATGTTTAGGAAACTCTTAACAAGTTATGCCAAGAGACGTGTCATATGAAGATCTAATTGTGGAGTAGCTCAAAGTGTCGATTCTCTTGATCCCAGGAGGAGAAAGAGAGGTACGTAGATATTATATATATATATATATATATATATATATATATATATATATATATATATATATATATATATATATATATATATATATATATATATATATATATATATATATATATATATATATATATATATATATATATATATATATATATATATATTGTACTTTTGCTTCACTATTATTTACATCTTGTCCTCCGTTGTACTAGTTATCATTTTCTTCGTCTAATCTTTGTCTACCATCAGACACACTCACCATCCTCTGATACCGTCCCTACCACGATTTTCTCCCCTCCTCCTCTCATGCTATCAACCTCCTCTTCCCTCTACACCTGCTCCTCTCCTTCATCATATCTCTCCATGCTCATTTTTCTTCATTAGACCCCATTCTCGCAACACCCCCGTCCTTGCGCATCATCCACTCTTCCTCTCCTGGCACTAAATTATTCCACCTGTGTCTTTTACCAGGATCCCCCTCGTGTGTCCCGTCTTCCTCACCTCTCTGTCATCAATATTCCCCCTTTCCTACGCGTCCATTATGAGGCTCTACAAATTCTACATTATCTGAATATTCAGTGGTCGTCCAGCCTCGAGCTCGAGGTAGGTGAAAACATCGCACGAAGTGCACAGAACACCCTCGTCTTTGAGGGTCCCAAGTGCTTCACTGACAAGCTCCTCACTGGGTGATCCACGACGCCACGTCGCGACTGGGGGTTCGAAACGCTCATGGTATCTTACCAGTGATGTACACAGGGACGTGAGGACCGGGGTTCGAAGCATATATTTAGGCTAGCGTTTACGCGGTGCTTGATGCCCAGTGGGAGAACAACAGACCTACAGACAAGCCAAATGAGTCGAAGACATAACAAAGACGGTCTTTTAAAGCACCATACAGACCTGATGGCCTGTGACCAAATCATATGCTGGAGAACACTAGTAGCAGTAGTAGTGTTAGTCTAAATTCCTAATCTGTTTAGGTGAAGACAGGGCAATAAACCTAATTAAGGGACTGGATTAAAACATGAGATGAGACATGAATATGACACAAAGGAAGGTGAAATGATTGTGGTGGAATGTTATTTCAGTCCGTATGTAAAGAGGAGAGAATCTTTTAAGCTTAAGAATTGAGGAGAGGAACATGGAAATCCTGGTGAGGTTCTGCTCTGCTCTACAATAGCTTGGCTGACACAGTGAGCATCATGTCACCATGGATGAAGCAAGGTACAATGACATTCGCACGACTTAAGGCGGAGGGCAAGGACACGCACGCCTCACAGTCGCACTGGTAAAGAGGGTACTTCACAGTGCAGTCCTAGAGTGAGGTGGTGGAGTACAGACCACTCAGCAGGAGGCGCCGACAGAGCAATCAAGAAGGGAGTTGGCGGGTGAGCGACGGAGTCTGTTTACGGTGGCGTAATGGTTGGCTTGGAGGAGGAAACCTAAATACTCTGTTCTTTCCTCACGTTTTCTTTCTATTTTCGCACGTGTCCTCTTTCTGGTACTCAGAGGGCCATGTCTGTTTACCTTTTTTTCTCCTTTTGCGTCTTAAATTTTCCTCGTGAAGGAAGTACGTTAGGTCAGGAAGCTGATGATGGAAGGCGGTTAAGACAAGAAGGAAGGGAGGGAGAGAGAGAGAGAGAGAGAGAGAGAGAGAGAGAGAGAGAGAGAGAGAGAGAGAGAGAGAGAGAGAGAGAGAGAGAGAGAGAGAGAGAGAAGGGGGGGAAAATAAATTCTCTGGTGCAGGAAGGGTAAATTGATGGAAGAGGTGGACGGGGAAAAAAATGAAAAGACTTCACAAGAGACGGGAGAGGGAACTTAGCTCCAGACGGAGGAAGTGAGAAATGAAGGATGAGATGGTGGTAAGGAGGGTCGAGAAGTAACACTAGGGAAGTGAGGTGAGTTGAAGGAGATGAGAGAACCTCGTCAAATAAGGTCTTGAGATGCTTGTGTGTCCTTCTTAAGTCTTTACGTTGAAGAATAAGACTCTTTGCATACTCTCTCAACTGACTGTCTCTATTGTGACAATCCAGGGCAGCATATTGCCTTCTCGGACCTGCAACACATCTTTACCTGTTGTCGAGGCTGTCTCCCGTTGCATATTGCCCGGTCGGTCGCTGAGCGAAGGTTTCACATCTTCGGTAACTGTTGTTCGTCTGGTTCCTCTTGTCACGAAGGCACGAGCACCAGCCAGTAATGACTTTCTCCTCCAGTTCTGGTCGTCCGGGTCTGACTGATGATGCCCCCAGGATGTCTACTTTAATCCGGGTTGTCCTTACGTTGCAACTCTCCATTTTCCCTCCAGATTCTTCATATTTCTCAAGGTCTTCTTTCTTCTGTCACTTACGAGTTTTCAAGGCTTTTTATTTGAGCTAACATAATTTAAGTATGTGCGTTATTTCTTCATGGATATCGAGTTCTCAGAAAATGCAAATTCTAGACTGCAGTTTCCCTTCACATTATGAAGTCTCTCCTGATTCGCCTTCTTTTTACCACCTTTTTCTTTTTCGTCTCTTCCTTCTTTTATCTTTCTACCTCATACTATCTTCCTCTTCTCCTTTGTTTTCCTCCCTTTCTGTTGTTATGCAGAGCTTTCTCCTTTCCCTTCTCCTCTGTGGCCATGTCGTGTGAAACAACACAATTCCCGGACCTAGAATTTCTCAGTCTTACACAACCTCCTCACAAGCCACCAGGCACCACAGCGACCTCTCCACGCCTCTATCTATGCCACAGCTTTATCTATATGGCCTCTAAGATAAGTAACTACTCTTCAAGTCGTTGCAATATTGTCATTATTGTCATTGACAAGACCTCCTTCCTGATTGGAAGAGAGGGCACGTTTGAAAGGGCCTTGGTTCTACCCTCCGTCGCTTTAGTCTCGTATCCTAACCACACATAGTGTTTGTTTATCTCTCTCTTCTGACTATAACCTAGTGTGTTTTTTTCCTGCCATCTCCTTCCCACCCCCATACCAAGTGAGTAAGCAGGACTCAGCAGCTCGTTTTCTTTATCTTACATCCCAGTGGACTCTCAGTGTGTTTATCTTACGCTACCACCGACCGCCAACACCACTAGCAAGAATAACACTCTCGTTCCCCTCATGCACCACCTGCAAAAATCTCAATAGTTCGAAAAGACAAAGAAGAAAATATATAAATTTTAGACTCGAGTTGACGTCAGATCCTAGTCATTTGAAGGGTTCGTGGTGTGTGTGTGTGTGTGTGTGTGGAGTCTCAACTACCATCAGGGCGTTGTTTACTTTAGTGGATCAACAGGAGGGGAAGGAGAGAGGGAGGATACACGAACTTGTCGTTTGTTTAAACGTAACTTAATCTCTGACGGGAGGTTAATGAGTGCGGGTCCGACGACGCCTGCCGTGCCTTGGGCAACACGTAACAATATTTGACCTGTGTATTACCTGGTAGTAGCCGAAGGGAAACATTTGCTTCCTAAGGGAGAATTTACGTGCTTAATTTCTTCTATGTACGTAAGCATATGAACCATGTGCTTCCAGAAGGCTTCTAACGTGGTTGAAGATAGAATAACATCAATTTGGAATATAGAGGAAAATATAGTAAGGGAATAAATCATGTTGGGTAATTTCGCTTCTTTTTTTTTTTTTCTTTCGTTTGATATGAGTTTTAGGTCGCCGCTTTCATGTTGGATTTATGTGCACTACAGTTAGAAGTGTGGAATATGAACGCAAAAATTGAGGTAGTGTAGATTTCCATCGTGTTCATATCTTTTTACGTGGTCGTGATGAAGAAAAAAAAAAAGGCCATGTACGCTTGTCTCGCTTCCTCTGAATTTGGTGACGAGGTTGTATATCGGTAACGAATTTCACACCAGTTTTAAACCACACGTACAGGAAGACTCGTCACTGATTCTTCAGTCGATCATGGTAGGGAGAACAGAGTTCTGGCTACCTCAGTGGATATGTTGGTCACCTGACGTCTTTCTCTTCGGAATCAATCACGAACGCTCTTGAACGGATCTTATCCACAACATTTGCTTAAAGTAGATTCAAAAACCTTTCAAATTTACTGTAAGGACTAACTTTAGAATCAGAGTGGGTTCTAGTTACGTTCCAGTCTTCTCTTAGATATAAACGCATTGACATGTACTATGTATAAGATAGAGAACCAAGCAATACCAATGGCTTCAAATTTTGGAAAACCTTAGCCACTGTTCTCAAATGAGGTTTCATGGGAAGTCCATCCTTAGCAGTCAGCTGAAAACCATTGTGACGGAGAAAGGTCTTTAAGCAAAAGGAATTCGTGGTATAAGACTAAGCTTCTGATGATGGAACCTCTGCAGTCAAAGAAGGAAGCATCTCTGTTCTTTACTGAATAGTATAATGAAGTCAGACAATGTGATTCTAGACGAATGAATACCCAGCGAAAAGTGTTTCGAAACTACTTATTACCACTTCGTGTTTTTTATAGACTTTTCTATGTATATGATCCATAGTGACGATTTCTGTAATTTATGAATTTAGATAATTCTATATAATATTTCGAGTTGAATATCATGCAACGTGCATTAGTAGGAAACACTTATTAGTCTTTCTATATACTCTCATTACAAAAGCAAATTAATCATGTCTTTTTTACAGAGTATATGATTTTTCACACATATGCCATTTAATATATCAAAACGTTGTTGTGAGGGATATATATATATATATATATTTTTTTTTTTCAGTATTGGTGTTCCGAAACATTAGCTAATTAAAAATGTGTTGCTGGAAGTTTTGTGTTTTACACACACACACACAAACACACACACACACACACACACACACACACACACACACACACACACACATTCAAGTACATAGATTAAGGAATGTTCATCAAGCTCTTCACATCAAACATTTGCCCCAAACTAAAATACGTTCCTCAAGTTTGCTCACTGTATTCAAAGAAGCACAAAAAACACGTAGAGAAGGACCGCAACAAGGCAAATAAGATAGACCATAAGATTTAGAAAGTTACAAAAAGGAAAAAGTTCAGAGTCCCTTAATTTGTTCACAATAGGAGAGAGAAGAGTTTTGGGTGAGTTGATGAGAAACCTTAAGTTTCCAAACCAGTTTGATGACACAGACGGTAAAGAGATCTTCAATAGATGCCAAATAACAACAGACAGATGCCATAGTATGAAATCGAAACCAAGAAACTTGTTAGAAAAGATACAAAGGCATGCTATCACAGGATAAGAGCCATGGACGAATGTTTAAATCGAGAGAAAATAATGCAAAATACTCACAGCGTACTGAAGCTGAAAGAGTTGCAGTAGTAGAGATAGCTCAAGAGATGGGACTCCACGAATGTACAACTCCCTCCCTGCAAAACACAAATGGTTCATAACGAATAGGTAATTACACACAGGGTTGGGCTAATTATGGGGTATTCACCAACAGATGGGTCAAAGGGAGGATATATATATATATATATATATATATATATATATATATATATATATATATATATATATATATATATATATATATATACATATAGATATAGATAGATTGAGAGAGAGAGAGAGAGAGAGAGAGAGAGAGAGAGAGAGAGAGAGAGAGAGAGAGAGAGAGAGAGAGAGAGAGAGAGAGAGAGAGGAGAGGTATCGTTGTATTCGGGGGGGGGGATGGTGTAAAGTGTACAGCTCAGTGGAGGAGGGTGAGGTGACTTTTGTCGCTGGTGACATGAAACACAAAGGCTGGGAAAAGGTAATAATGGAATTACTCTCCTCTGTAGGTAGGGCTTCAGAGGGACGAATGTAAGTGGAGAGGGTATTGCTGCTGTGATGCACAGGGGGGTGTGTAATCTGCATGGCGTCAATGTCACTGGTTCCAGCAGTCATGTCATGCACCACAGTGGAGTGCTGATGGTAGCCATAGAGTATCTCTACCTTACGTGATAGCTGGGAGTGTGAGGGAGTAGGTGATGGTCACTGGAGTAAAGTATATCCAGTGGTGGAGTGTTATTTAGCCTTGAGGTGTGTGTGTGTGTGTTGTGTGTGTGTGTGTGTGTGTGTGTGTGTGTGTGTGTGTGTGTGTGTGTGTGTGTGTCAGCACCTGGAGGAGGTCCAGGAGATGGTAGAGGAGACGTGAGGATGTGTTAGTGTTGTGGATGTCTCCAAGTGGAAGGTAAAGGAGTGTGAATGAGAGAAAGTTGTCTTAGAAAACGGGTGACTGAGAGGATGAGTGAATCTTTGAATGAGGAACATGAGGAAGAAAATGAGAGCTGTGGGGAGGAAAAGTCATTAGGGACGATGTCATGACTAATGGAAATGATGCAATCAAATTAACGGAAATGAAGTACTTAAACTAATGTAAATGAGGTAATTAAATTAATGAAGTAATTAAAGATAAAAGAAATGGCCTGCTGGAATAAGAGGGGTGGGGATGGGGGGAAAAAGAGAGAGAGAGCGTTGTCAGGATAACAAAAGACGTATACAATGGTTCTTTTTTTTTTTTGCAATAAGGAAAGAATGGTTTTGAAAACATAAGTGAAGTGACGTAGGAAAGAAAACAGATAATGTTTGCAGGAAGAGTAAAAGAAGGGGAAATAAAGGATTAGATCTTATAATTACTCCTGAATTCGAATGTAAATAAAGAAATGTGCTGGACAGGTGCCGATCAGATTCAGATGAAGGAACCTGTACCTTTCCATAAGGACACAGATGTTAAGACCGACTGTAAGAATTATACGAGGATCAGCTGCAGGAGAGGTAATATGGCAGAGTTATGGTCGAGCGGATCTAAAGGATTACATTTCATAAAACGAGGTATAATCAGGGTGGATTTATGGAGGGTCATTGTTGTGTGGTTCATACATTCACTCTGAGAATAAATGCCGAATAGGTTGGGAAAGATATTCTGTCTAACATTGGAGAAGGTATTTGGTAAGCTCCCATGGACATGGGAGTGTCCTTTGTGCAAGCTTTTTACGAAGTTGTGGGGAACGCTGCTGCTGCTGCTGCTAGTAATATGGGTTCCTGCAAAGAGACTAATTGAGTATCTGTATGAGTAATAGTCTAGGGTTGAATAGGTAGTCGTAGGGATTGAGCTGGGAGGTTGCGCACGAGTGGTTTATGGTTGACTGGGTAAACTGTGGTTGAGAGGGTAGTCTGGGGTTGAGCTGGTAGTCTGGGGTTGAGCTGGTAGTCTAGGGGTTGAGTGGGTAGTCTGGGGTTGAGGTTGAGATGAGAATGTGGAAGGGGAAGGCGTGAACGGAGTTAATTTGACTCTCTTTTTATGCACCATCTTCCGGGATTATGAGGCTACAATGGACGACTTGACAGGAGGGAATGTGGTAAAGAATAACAAGATATATAAGGATTTAAGTGATTAGAAGACGGGGATGGAGTATGCAGATGACACTGTGTTAATGAGGGCGATGGAATACGAACTGAAATGCAAGGAAGGGGGCGAGATGGCAACAAGGGAAGGCAAGTCTTCTCTCCGAGGTGTGTGGGCGTCCCCTGTCCTGTTCCAACAGCTTAAGGGGTTAAGGATGAAGATTTCCAGCTACGGAAGATTTAATTCCCTTTGGCTCTTTCCTCTCTCTCTCTCTCTCTCTCTCTCTCTCTCTCTCTCTCTCTCTTCTCTCTCTCTCTCTCTCTCTCATCACCCTCACGTATATGGCAGAGGGATAGTGTAAGAAGAGGAAATGAAAGGCTGAATGTAACAAGACCTTGGTAGGTATGCTTGAGGAGGGAAATCAAGTGTGTCAACTTTGGTTGAACGTAAGAAAAGGATTACTATTTTTTTTTACTTGAAGGTTGTAGAGTTGGATTTTGGGATATACGAGAGGTTTCGTGAGAGCCAGGCAAGTTTTTGGTAAGTTAAGGAAGGGTGTGAGTATGGGTGAAGACGTGGGTGTGCAAACCCTGGGAAACTTCTTGGAGAGAATGCTTTCTCTCAAATTGATATACGGGGGGCGAAACCTGTTTCTAAGAATCCTGTACAAAAAAATAATCAAGGTTATACAAATGTATTTCGTACAATATAGATGTGGAATGAGAAAACTGTATAGATAGAAGACTAGAATGAAGCATCTGGTATAGATATGAACGTCCAAATAAGGGAAGAATGGGAGATTGAGACTGAAGGAGACACATTTACAATAATGACGATAATGCGAAGGAGTAAATGGAAGAGGGACAAGTGGAAGGAAGTTGGTCATGAGAATAGAGTATATGTGTAAGTGTGTGTGTGTGTGTGTGTGTGTGTGTGTGTGTGTGTGTTTGCTGATAACTCCTGGGAAAACTTAAACACAATAACCTCGTGGTTATCAGTCAATACTAGACCACTGTGAACTCCTGCAGCAATATATATATATATATATATAAATATATATATATATATATATATATATATATATATATATATATATATATATATATATATATATATATATATTCTGGACATTCATTTTTGGCTTGGGTTGGCACGTTTCCATGCCAACAGTCCCGTCTGCTGATAGGTGGCAGGTGGCAGGCAGATCCATAAGTTGGACTGGATCCTGTTTCCCCAAAACGGATGAATATCGAGGAATTCCTCCCTCGGGCGACCGTCCATTGTAAGATATACACGGCTGACGGCCGGCCAACAGGCAGCTGGAAATCCAGAGACGGGTTCGAATGCTCCCAATTGTTGGAAGTCGATGGTAAAAGGGATTTAAATCATTTATTTTTCCGTCGTTTGGTATCTTTTATTTTTATGTTTCTTGGGGGAGGATCTTTTTTTTTTCTTTCCCTTTGTTCACATATATATTCACATATCTGTTAGCTGTATGTATTTATATATATATCTTGGGAATTGGGAGAAGAATATGGATGGTACGAAGCTTCACTATTACTTTACATCATAATTCTGAATTTTTTTATACCTGTATATCCTTCAGGTATATAATACATTTATATATTCAATTTCTATATCGTTTTATAGCTTCGTACATGTTTTTACATCCTATGATCGACATTTTCTACATCTTTTTATATCCCATGAACATTTTCAACATTACCTTTTGTGGTTTGATCACTTGGTATGACATCTTCTCTGTGTCTGCCTGATGTCATTTGTTTTTCTTGAAGAGAAATGATACGATCAGTGAGGCTTCTGGCGTCGCTGTGATCCCTCGCCAATCAAAAGACAGCGTCCATCATTTCATGTAATTGTTTATGATCTTGCTGGAGATGATGACGACATGAGGGAACATCTGTCAACACATCCATCTCTCTCTCTCTCTCTCTCTCTCTCTCTCTCTCTCTCTCTCTCTCTCTCTCTCTCTCTCTCTCTCTCTCTTCCATGCTCTGGCCTCACAGGCACTCAGCATCGGACAACAGAAGGAACAAGATCGCCATCAGCGAGAGGCTGTAGTAATGTTGGTAGTAGTGGTGGTAGTAGTGATGGTAGTAGTGATGGTAGTAGTGGTGGTAGTAGTGATGGTATTAGTGGTGGTAGTGTTGGTATTAATGGTGGTGGCAGAGGTGCCTTTTGGGTGAGGGTGATCACCCATCACTGACTGGGGGCCACTACCAAACATTATCTCACGTCCTAACTTCTGTTTCCTCGTTGTTCCTGGACACCTCGACACACCCATCCCTTTGAGAACCTCCCTTGTAACTGCTATGGGTACGATCCTGTCCCGCTTTTTTTTACGTGAGCAGTCTAGAAATCATATATCAACCTACCCAACAGCTTTTTTTGGTACTGAAGGATCTAGAGACAACATCAACCAACGAGACTTCAGCACTATTAACCTGGTGTCAACATCATGAATGTATTTCAAGTCGTCTAAT
The DNA here is from genome assembly GCF_036320965.1 of Panulirus ornatus. Taxonomy (NCBI): domain Eukaryota; kingdom Metazoa; phylum Arthropoda; class Malacostraca; order Decapoda; family Palinuridae; genus Panulirus; species Panulirus ornatus. Next base: position 17,681,463 of record NC_092245.1, read on the forward strand.
ATCAACATTGTTAAGAGTTTCGAATTTTCATTTCCACGGGAGGTGGAGCAGCAATTTCGTACCAATAACAGAGTCTTCCTTGATTTGCTTTCGAGCAGGTGATGAGACGTGACCATAGCCAGACACTGGGGAGCTAGGGTTGATATTATAGATCTGCATATAAATAGGTTGGGCAAATGACATTTGGGAAGGTTGGTCTCGCATGGTGCCTAAAGTTGCAACAGCAGCAGCAGTAGCAATAGCAGCAACAGCAACAGCAGCAGCAGTAGCAATAGCAGCAACAGCAACAGCAACAGCAGCAGCAGTAGCAGTTGCAACAGCAGCAGCAGTAGCAATAGCAGCAACAGCAACAGCAACAGCAGCAGCAGTAGCAGTTGCAACAGCAGCAGCAGTAGCAATAGCAGCAACAGCAACAGCAGCAGCAGTAGCAATAGCAGCAACAGCAACAGCAGCAACAGTAGCAATAGCAGCAACAGCAACAGCAGCAACAGTAGCAATAGCAGCAACAGCAACAGCAGCAACAGTAGCAATAGCAGCAACAGCAACAGCAGCAACAGTAGCAATAGCAGCAACAGCAACAGCAGCAGCAGTAGCAATAGCAGCAACAGCAACAGCAGCAACAGTAGCAATAGCAGCAACAGCAACAGCAGCAACAGGAGCAGCAGAAGCGGTGGTAAGGGGGTTAGTGGTACGGCTGTAAGAGGCTTGTGTTGGTGTCTTTGCAGGAGATTAGTGGAAGTGGAGGAGGAGGTAACATGTGGAGGTGCAGGAGGAGGAGGAGGTAACAAGTGGAGGTGCAGGAGGAAGAGGTGGAGGAGGAGGTAACAAGTGGGGGGTGCAGGAGGAGGAGGAGGTAACAAGTGGAGGTGCAGGAGGAAGAGGTGGAGGAGGAGGAGGTAACAAGTGGGGGGTGCAGGAGGAGGAGGAGGTAACACGTAGAGGTGGAGGAGGAAGAGGTGGAGGAGGAGGAGGTAACAAGTGGGGGGTGCAGGAGGAGGAGGAGGTAACAAGTAGAGGTGCAGGAGGAGGAGGTAACAAGTGGAGGTGCAGCTACAGATGACGAGTGGAAGTGCAGGAACGAGGAACATCTGAAACTGAAGTACATAAGAATTACCAAGCTCCGGTTTATAGCAACTTAGTGTGAATTTTCGTCGGATTTTTTGTCCATTTTTCTAGTGCCAGTATTTGTGTTATATGGATTTTCTCAATGCATATTCAGCTTTGAGCTGCAATCAATTCAATAAGCCTATTATTGTTATTACTATTATTATTATTTCTGACGGTCTACATCGTCTCCTTGGTTGTAGAAGGAGGTGTGGTGTCCCCTTTCCACTGACAGGAAGAACCCTGAGCAATATCAGAGGCGACCTCGCCCAATTAATCGCTAAGACGCAGAGGAGGAAGCCAAGTTAAAAGTGATCATCTCGACGAATCAGGTTACCAAGTGGTCCTCTCGTTTTTTGGGAGAGTCACGTCTTCTTCCCTCTTGGTACCTCCAGCATAGAGAGATTCAGAATCGTTTTCCATCAGAGGTGTTCTTGGTTCTTGATAAGATACACGTAGAGGTATATCTATATATAGATGATAAAGTGGCTAGTGGTCCCTTCAAGGGATTGTGTCTTCAGCCTTGCGTAAAGGCAGATAGAAGGGCATTGCTTCTTACTACTGCTGCAGGAGAGACGTAAGGACATCATGGCCTTGTGTCATATAGAGGGCAAGGTCGGAGATCACTCCGGGTGGATGAATATGAATGACACAACGTGTGCAGGCTTACGTCTCGCTCACGCTACGTCACCGCTCGGAACATCAGGACGCAAGCACGCAAGCCTCTTACGAGGGAGGAGAGAGAGAGAGAGAGAGAGAGAGAGAGAGAGAGAGAGAGAGAGAGAGAGAGAGAGAGAGAGAGAGAGAGAGAGAGAGAGAGATACACACCAGGAGAGGGCGTTCCCTCTCGTCACAGAGATACAATCGCCAAGCCAAGGCTACGGCAGGCTTGCCAGAGCGAAGTCACCAGGACTTCAGAACTCACACACGAATTTATTTCGTATCAATAAACATTACTCTGCCAGAACATGGGGACGAGGTCATAGGCACACTGTGCGAACTGGTGAATGCATATAATTGGATTAGGGCTAATTCAATTAGGGATAATTTTAGTCATTCAATTATAATTCACAAGTAAATAAATGCTGTAATTAACATCAAAATGGTTTACGACTGGTTGACATTCAACGTGAAATTTATAGCAGCTTCTCTTTGAACATTTGTACGTAGTTAGTACTGGATGTATAGATGTTATTGGAGTACTGGATGTATAAATGTTATTGAAGTATAAGTCTCTAGTAACATATTTGTCAGATGAATAATTTGGTCAGATAAAGAGGCATTGGCTTCAGTCTTTGGGAGAGGCATTGGTCGTATCGACATCCTCTACGAGAGGTTCCAAACCTACCTAATGTACTTGATAGAGTACACTCCGAAACAGTTCTACTTACAAACTCCCTCAGTGTAACCTCAAACCTTCACCTAATATTCAATCCCCTACGTTTGAGAGTTGGTTCTCTTTCCCTCTATTATATAGCTATTACTTCGGTTTCTCCTCCTGAGAGCTTGGCTGGTTGTGTGTTCCCTCCAGATAGACCATGATATACTCGGTGAGCCACTACATCACACGATGACTTTGTGGCAACACAAGGATATGTTACTGTTACGTCAGCACCCTTCGAAGGACATTGAGACCTTGTTGGATCATGTGACTTTCGTCCCAAGGAGACAGCATGTCGCTTTTGTGCGATGAAAGAAACGGATGCGTTCATGTTGAAAAGGGACATATGGCGTGGAAAATGTGAGGGGGGGGGGTTCTACAACGCATGACACGGATAATGTGATGCCTCAGTGATGGATAACTTGGATAATGTGAAGATTTAACAACACATAACCCGGATAATGGAAAGATTTAACAACACATAACCCGGATAATGGAAAGATTTAACAACACATAACCCGGATAATGGAAAGATTTAACCACACATAACCCGGATAATGGAAAGATTTAACAACACATAACCCGGATAATGGAAAGATTTAACAACACATAACCCGGATAATGGAAAGATTTAACCACACATAACCCGGATAATGGAAAGATTTAACAACACATAACCCGGATAATGGAAAGATTTAACAACACATAACCTAGATTATGGGATGATCTAGCAACATATAACCTTATACTTTGAAGGTTTAACAACACATAACCTCTATAATCTGAAGGTTTGATAGCACATAACTTCTATAATCTGAAGGTTTAACTACACATAACCTTGCTACTGAGAAGGCTCACCAACACATAAGTCATATAACACACAGCTTTAACGACACGTAACCCAAATAATGTGAAACCTTGAACAACACAGCTCGAACACCTTTGAAACAACACAGCTCGGATGATATGAAGCTTCGGCGACACATTACCCAGGATAATGTGAAGCCTCAATAACTCATGTGTCGTGGTTGTAATACCCAGTTGAAATTTCCCTTGGGGTTGCCAGGCAGAAGAGAGAAGAAATATTTGAACAGCAGTAAGTGAATTTTCCTCTGGGACTCCAAACAAAGTGAACTCTCCCCCGGTCCCAAAATGAGTCTTCCAGTTGCTCTTAGGATAAAGTGAACCTTCCCTGAGGCTCAACATAAAGTGAACCATCGTCCGGTGTTTATTAAAAAAAATCTGAGCACAGAATAGATTTACATGGCTTACTTTCTTTTAAGCTCAGGAGGGAATAACTACACCCAAATATCAAGTTAGGGAAACGAACACAGGGTTCTTCACTGGGGCTTGGATTCTGTTCTTGTTACTGATATATAACGATATATATATTGTTATATATTGCTATACGTTGTTACGTATCGCTATACAATGTCTTATATCTACTCACGATGACAATATGTATACTTCTACACTTGGTGAAGGTGAGAAGTACCTTCCTATTCCCCATTTAGGTCGTAAGCGGAGAGGAGATCGAAACCAGTGTCTGTTGATTCAAGATGCTGCTATCTAGCCACATGACCACTCTATCATTATACTGAAAGTGAGGAAAGTTATCTCAGAAAATTATTCTCCATCTTCGGGAGCTTCTCAAGATTCCATAGTTGGGTTGTACTTGGGTTCGTTTCTTCATCTACAGCATCCAAGGCCGACCCGACCCTCACCCTCGTCTGTCATGGATGTCACTTTAATGACCCATCCACTCACCAATCCATGTGTCTCCTGGGAAAGCCACCCGCTCATCCATGTCTGTCCACTGAAGAAACCTGCTCATCCATGTTTGCTCACTCAGGCTACCCATTCATCATTTTCTGCCCACTCAGGCTACCCACTCATCATCTTCTGCCCACTCAGGCCACCCATCATACTATGCCGCCCACTCAGAGGTCTAACACCCACTCCCGCCCACTTGAAGACGCCCATTGTCATCATCACCAGAGGCATGACGGCCCTTTGGGCTGTGTGACGATGAGACACCAGGATTACTGGTTCATAACTCTTTAACATGGTCCATCGCAATCATCCATCCCCTCTCTCCTCCTCCTCCTCCTCCTCCACCTCTCCCCTGTCGCCCGTTGCCTTAATCATGTGTAATGAAACGGTGGATGATACGGTGTCTGGCGGAGGAATGACGGAGGGGTGAGGATTATAGTGGGGGGGGGGGGGGGGGGGAAGGACGAGGGGAATATGACGAAGGTAACTACCTTGATGTAGAGTACATCATTACAGCCAAGAACCCAACGAGACGAGCAGTAATTAGACTACCTGGTTATTTCCAGCCATCACTTTAAATCCTTCTGTCAACTCCTGTAAACTTTTAGCATTTGATGATTACGTTTCCTCACTTCGTCCCGATCTGACATCCAAACCTGGCCTCCAAGCTATCTATATATCGATGGCTGGTACAGGCACACTCAAACCTCTCGTTTTGGAGACCAAAACCTCATCTATCAAACTAAAGTGATCCAAACCTGACGTTAACCTCGTTGAACAAACACTCTCCTTTAGTAGCCTTAACGTTGGAGACAAAGAATTGAGCTAAACATCCACCTAATTACAAGCAGACTAGCTTGATGATGATACCCCCTTAACAAAATCCCATCAGGCTTGATAATGCTTAGCGCAGATTAGCGTTCGGTGGCAATTCATTCGGTCCCTTTCATCATCTTCCGGCAGCTCTGACTGGCTGAGTCCTCCATCGTCTCGACAGGAAAATTAAGCTGTCGGTCAAGCCTCCAGCGAGCCACCCAGACGTGACTTTGTTCTCGGCAGTAATCACATGGGCTCGCCCAGGAGACTCTGGTGGGTATTAGCGTTGCCTAGACGTATCATCAGGGGAGTTTAGCCCACATGAAAAGCTCTGGTAGCTATGAATATTACTTTCGCGAAGGTATATTCATCGTGAGCATATATATATATATATATATATATATATATATATATATATATATATATATATATATATATATATATATACGAAACTTCTACATGAGTGCCATGGTCAATATTGCAATCAAAAACAATACGTTCGCTGAAGACTAACAGCTTCCCATCTTCTCTCAATACCTGAGGAGAGCGAGACCTGGTTAATCAATTCAACAACACTGAAACAATATTGCCCACTGAGGGAGCCAGGACACCTATGGGATACTCAGCAAAACCTTTACGAGTCCATGATGGAAACTGATTAAGAAATTAAGAAGGTGATCCATCCACCACACCGTCGTATTCGTGCACGTTGCCCCAGTCGCCCAGTCCTTCGTCTTCTGGTTCTCTGCCGTGATCCCTGTATCATTCTTAAAGACATGTTTGACCCAGGCATCTCACGTCCGTCAGCAGAAGACATGATGAATGAGGATTAGGACTCCGTATAGGTTAATGGTACTCAAGAGACCACATGATTATCATCATTTGATGGCGATAATGACTTCGAAGAAAGGAAACTCGAACGAAAGACATGTGTTACCGGAAATGATAACATTCCGGAAGACCACGAAAGTTGTCGTCAACGAACCACTCATGTGATGAGTGACAGTGGATGTTTACTTCCACCACTGTCTGCCCTTTGGGAGAACCACATATTCTCTCTCTTCAATTTCTCTCCTTCAGCATGACGGTACGATCTCTGAGCACGACGTTACGCACCCTTAAGGACGAGGGTACGGTTCTTGACCACGACGGTACGCACCTTTAAAAGACGAGGGTACGGTTCTTCGAGTGTACCATCCTTGACCACGACGTTACAATCCTTGAGAATGAGAGTACGACCAATGGGTGTGATGGTGCGTGACCCTGCTCAAAGGGTCATACTCAGGTGCTCAAGGATCATACAATCGTGCTCAAGAGTTTGGGTACAAAGGCTCCGGGCCATGAAAGGGCTTAACCAACAACATCTCTCTAAGGCGCGTCGAGTGTATAGCTAACAAAACCGTCGACCGGCCATAGCGACCCGTGGAAAATACCTTGCTAACGATGTCCATTTCTCTCCCAGTGCGAGTCACGACTGCGGAGCTGAAGACCCGTTTTCTGTTTTTGTTGTGTTTTTTTTTTTCCTTGGTGCCCTTCGCCTTTTTCAGTTCTTCCCGAACGTAGTGCATGTGTGTGTTGTGTTGGGCAGCTTTCATCCAGGGCAAGATGAAGTCATTAGAGAGAGAGAGAGAGAGAGAGAGAGAGAGAGAGAGAGAGAGAGAGAGAGAGAGAGAGAGAGAGAGAGAGAGAGAGAGAGAGATTAAGGAAGAAGGGAACGAGATGAGACAGAGAGACAGAAGAGGAAGAGGGGAGGAATGACAGATAAGTAGAGGGAGGTGGAGGGAGGAAGGAATATAAAGGTTAGCAATCCTTCTTCTTCTTCCTCATCCTAAATGTCCTTCTATATACCTATTGCATCCTGAGAAATCTTTCATCTATCCATCTTTCTAATGATTCCTTCACGTTACCTATCCTTCTCACACTTTCCAACCTTATATCCTTACTTTATTCTAACCTTAGTATGTAATTCTTCCATCTCTACCATTCATAGTTCTAACAATTTCTGACGTATGTGAACTTGTGGTTCACGTCCAAGCCTCAAAAGATTCATCAAGTACTCCCTCACGCAGGCTTTGCCACGCTCATTCTCTCCCTCCTCAGAAAACCTTCACTGTTTGAAGTTCAGCAAGACAACCCGAATCGTTCAAAGGACCCTAATGCTCTCTCTGTGAATTCCTGCAGGACCAGACTCCATCGGTATCACAGATATGGACCGTTCGTTCACAGTCTCGAACTCCTCCCACGGCGACACCTGTGTCTTCTATATGCCTCGGGCGCGCCATCAGAATTAGGACCCACAATGTAATCTTCTTAAGAGATGTCCCATTAATGGAACCTAGGCGGCTTACTAGCAATAAAGAATGAGGGGCTATGAGGCCCAGTTTGACATATTCAAGTGTGTGAGTCGTCGAGTTACCAGAGTGGAGGATGAGGGGTGGTAAAGTCATGACCTTTGACCTTTAATTATAAGGTCAAAACTATTGTAGCCAATGTCATCTCGACTACTGATGAATTACTTTGTCTTGACAAGGGGTTTTTGAGATGCTTCAGCAACATTATGCTTCATCAGTGGTTAAGTCAAACGACTGAGGACGAATGTAGGGAAAAGTACACACACACACACACACACACACACACACACACACACACACACACACACACACACAACACTTATCCCTCGGTGCAATGCGTTTGTCTACCCTGGTTAAGCACCAAGCAACATTCCCTCCTCCAACACGGTTATGTACACTGGCCCGAAGAATGAGGGGGAAAAAAAAATCCATAGAGCTCATTAAATCTCGATTGGTGGCAGTCTACGGCGCTGTCCAATAACTTGATTACAAAAATAACTCTCGAGTTCTAATTACTGCTGGGAAAATCACTCTCAACATAACCTTATATTAGTCTGTTGGTTATGGGGGCAACAGGTGGCCAGCTTGAGGGGCTGTGTTGGGTGGTGCGTGACGCAGTCTCTCTCTTGAATTTATTCCAGCATCTACACCTCCTTCTTGTGGAGGATCTCGATTTCCTCCCCTCTCTCCTGCTACTCCATTACGTTCTTCACCCTTGGGTTCCTCTCTCCCACTCCCTTGCCTCTCCCATAAACCTCCTCACCCTCGACTTTCTCCTCTCCTCTCCCTCCCACAGTCAGCCTCACTCTCGACCTCCTCCCCCTCTTACGTCTCTCACCGTCCTCCTCACCTTCAAGAGTCCAAGTCTCGTTCTCCCTTCGTCTGGGACACGAAGTTCCCTACCCATGGCTCTCCCTCTCACTTTCAAACGTGCCTTTTTATCTCCTAGAATCACCATCCTTTATTCCCCTTTGCCCCAAGATGTCATCACTCCCTGCGTCACTGCACCAACCTCTCTATACATTCCCAGCTCCACATTTACGTCACCTTAAGTCTTCCTCTTCGCTGTGACGTTACATAATCTCTCTCTCTCTCTCTCTCTCTCTCTCTCTCTCTCTCTCTCTCTCTCTCTCTCTCTCTCTCTCTCTCTATTTCCTTTCCCCCCCCTTCTTCCTTTTCTTTTTTTCTCCTCTCCTCTCCTCTCCCACCCCTTCCTCCATCTATTTTCCCCTCCCTTCTCTCCATTTCGCCATGCCTGGCCGCTCCCATCCATCAGTTTTAGGCACGCCTCCCAGCCCACGATCTCGTGTAATCCTCCCTTTCGTCCCACAGTTCGTTCAACATCGTTCGTCAGGAAGGTTCTTATCACGGTGGTCACACGCCCTCTCACACAGGAGAGGGAGGGAAGGAGGGAGAAGCAGCAGGGAGGCAAAACGTGGGGCAGGTTAAGGGCCACCCAGGTCTGCTCGTGTTAATTAAGGGCGCGAATGATTGCAAAGGTCTGGGCGCGTTAAATGTAGTGTCTCTTAGCACGCTTAGTCGTGTTAATGAAATCAGTGGACCGCTTAGCGAGAGGATTACAGCGGTGCTCAAAGTGCTCCATCTCGCTACGTCGCTCGGGAATAAAGGTTTCGAATGTTTTAAAAGCTGTACAGCGCTTGGCATATGTTTCTTTTTTGGAGGTATCGTACAGTATTAGAGTATACTGCCTAGGATTTGGAGATGTCATGTAAAATTTGAAGGATACGACATCGCATTCATGCGTTTTTCTGAGAATATTATTGCATGGGGATTTCTGAAGGATATTCTCTTCGTATTTACGCGTTTCTCCAATGAATATTATTTCAGGGATTTTACCAGATTCCTTGTTGACATGAGGATGAATAGTGTAGGAGCTTATCTCTGGCTATGCATGATGTGTGATGAAGTATTCATTGACAATCAACTGCTGAGCAGTCGTTAAAACAGGCTTCGTCCTTGTCAAATGTATTTTGGAAAAAGCTGACAAGGAAGCAAGGGTTGTTGGGAGGTGGTGAGGGCAGAGGTGTGGGCGTGACTGGTACGACTCAGAAGCCACAGTGTACCAGGGAGGCGGTGGTGAGGGCGATGTGTGTGACCTCCTCCTCCTCACCCTTGGCGCACCGCTGAGGCTGGAGGAGGAGGAGAGGAGGAGTAGATAGCGAAGTCACTCATCTCATGAGTCGTAAACTTTTATTAATGATCCCATGTCTCAGGTCACTTTGTGGATCAGATTGTTTTGACATGATTCTCTCTCTCTCTCTCTCTCTCTCTCTCTCTCTCTCTCTCTCTCTCTCTCTCTCTCTCTCTCTCTCTCTCGTGACAGTGAAATAAGAAAATGTATCTTTAAGGCAGCAGTGAAAATGGTTCTCTACCATGGTTTATTATAATCATCTTTAGCATTATTCCATCAAATTCAGTTGTGAAATCCTGCTAGACGTGTGCATCCACAATGACCTGCCTGAGGAAGCCACTGGCATACCAGCCACGTCTCAAACTCTGCAAAACATATTCGTCCTTGTGCCAGACGACATCTCCTTTCATATGCTCTCTAACTTTGCAGGAATTACCTTACTGATATTATCGGTTGGACGAAATACGACAGACTAAAACGATTGTGTCAGCAGCGTCCGCAACAAGCGAGGACGTTTGAACTGTAGTGTGAAGGCAAAGTGCAAGCTGGAAACACTGGGGAATACTGATTCTTTAATGTTACTGCCACCAACCCAACTTCAGCATCCCTGCCCCTACTCATCAGTCTCATTCCTCATGTCCCCATCTCACACCAGCCTGTTCCTCACCTCATCCAACTAAACCTCAACCTCATTACTCCATTCCTCTTATCCCTACCTCACCACTTCGTTCCTCACCTCACTTTTAGCTAACCCTCTACCTCTCTCCATTCTTCACATCCCTACCTCACCACTACGCTCCTCACCTCACTTTTAGCTAACCCTCTACCTCTCTCCATTCCTCACATCCCTACTTCACCACTCCGCTCCTCCTCCTCCTCTCCACACTGCCTCCACTCCAACCCTCGCCCCTGGCAGGAGAGCCTAACAAAGGCAACATGACAGAGCTCCTTCAAGTTATATCAAATGCCTCACATACCTTCAGGGGCTCTGCTTTGTGTGTGTGTGTGTGTGTGTGTGTGTGTGTGTGTGTGTGTGTGTGTGCATCTCCCACGAGGCGTGCATGGCAGCGTACACAAGTGTACAAACATGCAAACAACGCTACACCTGAGGGAATGTCGACAGGTGTGTACCGAGCCAACACGAGAGATACACATGACCTGTAAGCCCACAGGCGTCTGGCAGTGTTCACCTGTAGTGGAAGCCACGGTACAGTGGGTACAGTGATGAGATTATCGCAGTCCAAAGTTGTCAGCTGTGTTTATGGAGGCTATGGATAGTGAGGTATTCATCCCAGGTTCTCAAAAGTGAAAATGTCTATCCTAGATGGGTAACGTCCTATCTATCCCAAATTTTCAATACTGGATATTATGATATATATATATATATATATATATATATATATATATATATATATATATATATATATATATATATATATATATATATATATATATATATATATATATATATCCTGGTTAAGTGTGAGTCTGTTAATGTAGCCAAGAGCTGTGCTTCTATTTCTCCATTCGTTTGTGAGGGTAATATTCATCACAGTCATTGGTGATGTCTGTGGGCGTGTTTTGGTGTGTGTGTTTATGTGTGTGTGTGTGTGTGTGTGTGTGTGTGTGTGTGTGTGTGTGTGTGTGTGTGTGTCCGTGTGTGTGTGTGAGGTGGGGGAGGGAGGATGGATGTGTGGCACCAGACTAAGAGGGACAAACTGACTCACTATGTCTTTCTCAGGATGTCATCTTTCTCTCGACATCCGTCATATTTACGTTAGTGCAACTCTCTCTCTCTCTCTCTCTCTCTCTCTCTCTCTCTCTCTCTCTCTCTCTCTCTGGGTCATTTAAGGCGCCACAGTGACCTAGGCTGCAACGCTTCCTTACCTATACCATCGATTTCCCTTGCCCTAGTAATATTCTCTCTCTCTCTCTCTCTCTCTCTCTCTCTCTCTCTCTCTCTCTCTCTCTCTCTCTCTCTCTCTCCCCCCTCAACACGCTCGACGTTCACTGGCAATTTCCATCAAAACTGCTGGTCGATTTTGTCCCCCTCCACCACTGGGGTGAAAAACCCGTGAGGGGTACGGTTGGAAACCCTCGACCATACCATAACTTCATCACGGTGGTTAATTGATTTCGTGACGCTCCATGATTAACCAGTTGCCAGAGGAAATGAAGCCACTGGATGAAAGATAATAAAGATATCTTTGACATGAGAGTATTGATAGATAACAAACGATCTGATGGTCTATGACGAGGTTATGATACGGAGGTCAGGACATGGGAGTACATGGGATAGACAGAGAACAGATGACGTGATGGTCTACGACAAGGCTACCCACTGGAGACTTACCCATTTGTTCTGTGTCGCCTGCAATTCATTCATCCAGGGTCGAGTCATCACCTAGGTAGATAAACCAGCCCAACTTCAGATATAATAAACAAGCCCACAACCAACCCAGGTGTTCATCATCCCTTCAGGACCGGTCGATAATTGGGTACCTGGCTTAGGCTTGGGTGGACATATCTATGCATGTAGTGTGTCTGAGATGGAGAGACGATTAGGGAAACTCAGTCACCCATGCCGTCTCAGCCACCATGATAAAAACTTAATACTGACAGTAGACCAAGGCGTTAAATCATTGCCTTAGTCCAATTGAGGAGGATCAAGTGCCATTTAGAGGCCAGATGACACAGTCTCAGTCCACGGGGCTATGAGCACAGTACATAAAGTTATATTGCCTCTAAACGCACACTTAATGCGTCCCCGACGCCTCTCTTCTTCCCCACAGAAAACGTATGAGTATGAACCTAGAAGACTGTTAGACACATGGTCAACAGACCAGGCTTCGAGCTGACCCAACGTGAACACTGTCTCATCCAACTCCGCCCCACAACATACAGCCAGTGACCCCTAAACTGGCTTACTTCATCCAGGAACTAAGCGGACCCAGAGGTAAACTTAGTTGGTTTAACTCAGCACAACTGAGCTAGTTAAAAGCTATTCAGTTGTCCCTACTTAAAAACATAATGCAGTTGAGGGCCAAGCATATTAGTCATTAAACTACCCTCGTTGTGCAAACTAAACTGGTTTATTCTTGTATTCCATGGAAAGTAAATTGGTTTTCCTGACATGGAGCGTAATGAAGGTCGAATTGGTTTACTAAATATATCTCGCCGTTTCCGTGAAATTGGTTTGCTCAACGGAGCGTCCAAGGCACGTTAAAACAGGAATACTAAACATAACATGAATAGCTCACCATACGGACCCAAGCCACAAATAACCTCACAAAAATGATTCACGCTCTTTGTTTTATGTGAGTTTTTGTAGAAAAACTGTTTATTCTATAAAGTCATATAGTTATAGAAGCCCAGTTCATACCCATATATTAATTTTCGAACACTGATGGATTGGTCTTGTCTCTGTTTATTGTATGATACCAGTTGCTAATAATCTTAAAGGTTCTCTCCCGTTAAATCAGAGTGTATTAACGAAGTATCCCACGTAAGTATGCCCGTTTTCTATACAGTCTCTCGAGCAGACGTCGATTCTTTGTTGGGTTAGTGTTGTAGAGTTGGTCCAAGGAAGCCGAACTGGGAATAAGCTTTCCGAATTACGTATAGGAAGGACTGTCTTCCTTCTACCGAACTTACAATACCTTCCCAACTCTAGTCTTAACATATCCTGCCTACCTCGCTAACCTACATCCCTCTCTCTTCTCCACAGTCACAGTCCATGCCCTTGTTCTAAGAGAGGAGAGAGCCTTGAGACAAGGACTTGAACTTGAGGCAAATCGCCAGCGTTTCACCTCACTCGACTTTGCGGCAATGATGCGTAGCGGCTCATACCAGCTAACGTCCCTAAAGCGGGTCAGTGAGGTCAGGATTATTTAACCTGTCAGCAAGTTCATATTAGCTGGGTTGACTAACACTGAATTAATACAGGGCGTTGCATTTTCTTACTTAATATTAAATATCTCTTTATGTAATCGTAATCCATGATAATCCCCTTGCAACAATTTAATACAACATGGCTTTTGATGTGATGATACTCGCTTGTTAGAAAACGTTGATGAATTTGGAATTAACGTGTGCTAACGTTATACAATATACGATATACCAGGTTCTCAACTCATGGTTGAAGGTGGCTGGCGAGTCATAAAGTTGGTAAGGGCAACTAAGGGAGGGAAGGGACACATAACTAAGCCCCTAACACCTTACTAACGCCAAGTTTACCACATCATTAATTACTATAATCTACCAGGGAGAGAAGGCCTCGTTATGAGCCATTAACATCTTTTTAAAGTGGAGTTTACGTACCAAACATCGGCCAGTCGGCATCACCGTTGTTAACTGGCCCCCGTACCACAATCAGCTGAGCTGTTTAATCCTTTATTGTCGTGTGGCGTGTCTGCAGCAGCAGTGTGGAGAGGCGGCGGTCTGGGATAGCCTGTAGTGAAGGGAATGGCAGTGTGGAGCCTTAGCAACGAAGAGGATAGCCGTGTAAACAGATATCACTGATGAGGAAGGTGGTGTAGAGGTGCATCAGAGGCGAAGATGGCATTTCAGACAAACTAACATGAAGAGGATAGACGTGTGGAAGTGCGACCGTGAAGAGGGGTGGCAGCGTAGACGGACGAGAGTGAAACTGTCTGTGCGGAGGGGCGTCAGTGATGAAGATGGTAGTTTGGAGGAGGGTTACTGAAGAGGAAGGCTGTATAGACGAGTTACAGTGAAAACGATGGCTGTGTAGGTAAGTGACGGTGATGGCACGGACAGTGGAGGAGGTACAGTGAAGAGAGGTAGCAACAGTGAGGGTAGTGAGTGCTATGAAGCGTAAGTATTTGGAATGATAACGAAAACCAACGCCACAGAAAATGATACTTTACGAAGATTTTATAAGATATCCACAAGTGCAACAGTTTCCAAATACGATCGTCTCGTCCATGGCATTGTCTCAAGTCGAGGAAGGCGCGGTGCAGCAGCACCTGTACGTCTAACGTAAACTGAGTTTTATGACCACCTCCCTCTGTAGTGATGGCCCTCCGGCCTCTCTGTGTTAAGAGGGTATTGTCCTGCTGTGAATTGGTGGCTGTTCTCCTCCCTCACCGCCACACCCTCTGGGTCACGGTGGCCTTGGGTGGATGGGCGTGGCGCTGAGGCTTTACCCAACTCGACGAGATGTGGGAGGTAGATGTTTAGTGTAGATGTATGACTATCAGGGGAGTTTGATGTGGCTTGTCTATAGCCTGGTGAAAGTGGACTGCCATGGCCTCTCTGTTTAGCGCCATCAAACTGGGAGTAGCTCCATATGACGAGACATGAACTTAGATTTTCAGGTTGAATAATGCATTGGTGAAAGTTATTTAGAGGATTGTGTGGTGGAAGGAAAGTGACGGAGGGGTTAGAAGGATGGCTCGGAGGAAGGCTGTGTGGTGGAATGTGGTATGGTGGTGGGTGATGAGGCAGAGTGGACGGAGATGGTGGGGTAAGAAGGAGGCGCACCTGTCTCCTCCATCAGGTGTGAGGGAGGTAATGAGAAGCCCCCTCCTCGTCGTCATGTAAGAGTTAGTGCACAGCAATAACGATGACTTCTTACCAAGATAACTTTTGATGTAATCAGGCCAGAGAGAGTAATGTGAAGGATACAGTGTGCAAAAAAGTAACAATTGTGACCGAAGGCTGACACCTCTACACACACACACACACACACACACACACACACACACACACACACACACGCACACGCACATATTCCGTTTTTACTGCCGATTTGTAAGAGGAAAAAATGCAGTCATTGCACTTAGCGACAAAAAGATGTTCACTTGCCACCTACAGCCTCATTCTGTCAGTTTGTGTGTGGGAGTTATGCAGCTGTTGGCATCCAACATATTTCTCTTTAATAGTTTTATTTGCCAGGTAAGTGTCGTCTGCAGGTTTTGATACCTCACAGGATAGCCTATTTAAATGTCATTTATCTAAATATATGTCATAGAAAAAGCAAGCCAAAGACGACTGACCCCATTTGGAGATGTGACCAGTCATCACTTCACTTTCTGCTTGGACAGTCAAACCACTTTTCTAACCACTGAAGTATAAGAGCATCTACAGTGCAGATCTGTGGTATAGACTCTATGCCATGTCATCTAACTTTTCTAACCAATGAAGTATAAGAACATCTACAGTGCAGATCTGTGGTATAGACTCTATGTCATGTCATCTAACTTTTCTAACCACTGAAGTATAAGAGCATCTACAATGCAGATCTGTAGTATAGACTCTATGCCATGTCATCTAACTTTTCTAACCAATGAAGTATAAGAACATCTACAGTGCAGATCTGTGGTATAGACTCTATGCCATGTCATCTAACTTTTCTAACCAATGAAGTATAAGACTATCTACAGTGCAGATCTGTGGTATAGATCCTATGCCAAGTCATCTAACTTTGTCTTGTATCCTCGGATGTGGGAATTTATCAAATGCTCTCCGAGTATCTAGATAAATGACATCAATTACTTAACTTTCATCCCACGTAACATAAATCAAGCGGCGGAACCACCATAGGATGATAACAATTACGTTGACAACCCATGCTGGACATCTTTATAATCAAGTGGTGATCCTCCAGATCAGTACCTGAGTTGTAGAATTCAAGTCCATAACATGGGATTGCAATCATTGGGAATGTTCAAGCTATCGCACAAATAAAGAAACAAAGAAAGCATCACCTTATGACCTTATATCCTACTCAACCCCTCAGTAGAGGGATCCAAATCCGTCTTACAGGACTCAAATCATCCGGAATGCCCATAGATGGGATGTGTCAGAGACGATCACCATCTATCATGTTCCGTTTGAGTTATGGGCCTCGATCACAGACTTGGGAGTAAATACTGGAAACGGAGGAAGATGTACTTTTCATTTTCTTAATGATACATTCTGGACACAACCAGGTCTCACCTGAGTCCCTGAAGGTAGTGGTCGATCTTGCCTGACACCCTATGACAAAACAGGTCTTAATTGAGCCCCTAATGATAATGCCAGGTCTTCCCGAAGCCCCTGACGATAATGCCTGGTCTTCCCTAAGCCCCTGACGATAATGCTAGGTCTTCCCTAAGCCCCTGACGATAATGCTAGGTCTTCCCTAAGCCCCTGACGATAATTCTAGGTCTTCCCTAAGCCCCTGACGATAATGCTAGGTCTTCCCTAAGCCCCTGACGATAATGCCTGGTCTTCCCTAAGCCCCTGACGATAATGCTAGGTCTTCCCTAAGCCCCTGACGATAATTCTAGGTCTTCCCTAAGCCCCTGACGATAATACCAGGTCTTCCCTAAGCCCCTGACGATAATGCCTGGTCTTCCCTAAGCCCCTGACGATAATGCCAGGTCTTCCCTAAGCCCCTGGGGATAGTACCAGGTCTCGTCCGATCCCATGACGATAGCATCGCGTCCGGCCTGTGCCCTCAAACGATAGCGTCCAGCACATAACACGTCGATGCTGAATTTCCAAAATATCTGCAGATACCTCCGATTTCCCTCCGTCATATATTTGGGAGGGTGTTCCAGAGAGGAAATGAAATGTTATGGAAGGCCAAGCTACATTTCAGGTACCATATTTTCTTGACTACTGACTTCAAACATTTAGAAACAATAGTTTAATGTCGGTAATAAAATATGTGCGCAGTTCCTCTTCGATATATATCTGTAATATGACATATATGTGAGGGCTATAGATGAGTAGGTAGAGGACCGTGTGGCTCAAATTATTCACTATATCTCTCCCTCATATATTTGCCTATCATCATATATTTGCCTATCATCACTTTCCTATCTGCTCTTCTCACCGTTGCCTCTATCTGTTCTCTTGATTTCCTCCCACTATTCACATCTCTCTATGATATTTTCTTATCCTCTGAAGTTCCTTGATAGTTTCTCATTCCAATTCTCATTTACTCTCTTTCTACATCTCCCGTCCCTATCACTTGATCTCATGTAATTTTCTCTCGTACTCTTCCCAGTCGTTTGCACTCGTTCTCTGTAAGTACCGTCCATTCAACTTTTCTTTCCTCTCTCTCTCACTCGTGATTTAACTTCCTCATTCCACCACTCACTACTCTTTCTCATATTTCTACATCCCACACGCTGGGCGCTGTGGTAGCCCCATGAAAGGGACTCCTGGGGCAGGAATTGCAGGTAAGGTAATCTCTGTCTCTCTCTCTCTCTCTCTCTCTCTCTCTCTCTCTCTCTCTCTCTCTCTCTCTCTCTGTATAGACATATATATATGTATATATATATATATATATTTTTCATACTATTCGCCATTTCCCGCATTAGCGAGGTAGCGTTAAGAACAGAGGACTGGGCCTTAGAGGGAATATCCTCACCTGGCCCCCTTCTCTGTTCCTTCTTTTGGAAAATCAGAAAAAAAGAAAAAACGAGAGGGGAGGATTTCCAGCCCCCCGCTCTCACCCCTTTTAGTCGCCTTCTACGACACGCAGGGAATACGTGGGAAGTATTCTTTCTCCCCTATCCCCAGGGATATATATATATATATATATATATATATATATATATATATATATATATATATATATATATATATATATATATATATATATATATAAACTGTCTCAGGTTCCACCCTGCTCATGTTTCATTAAACTTCATAACACTGTCATGTTATGACTCGTCTCCACGCACCAGAAGTCGGGTTCTAGTTGACAGGCACATATCGCCCTCTGGAGGAAGACAAATGATGAGAGATGGAGATGGAAGGAAGAGGGAGGAAAGGAAGGGAGAGGGGGAGGATAAAGGGAGAGAGAGAGAGAGAGAGAGAGAGAGAGAGAGAGAGAGAGAGAGAGAGAGACAAGGAAGGGGCATAGGCAGGAGATGGGAAGGAACAGGGTAGAAGGTGAAATTTGTCAAAATTTATTATCAATTTTGCCACGCGACCCCTGGGTGCTAGAGAGAGAGAACTTATCGATTGCGTGTTGAAGGGAAACTGAGTCTGTTTTAGGTGACGAGAGAGAGAGAGAGAGAGAGAGAGAGAGAGTGGTGGTAGGGGACGGGGAGTGAGTAAGTGTGAGAGGAAGCGAGTAAGATGATACGTAACAGAGAAAACAAAAGATCGTGAAAAGGAATTTTTGTCAACTGTATCATGGTCATTTAGGCACATGGTGGCAAGGTATAGCCAGTCATCACCTCCAGTTTTGCGAGCTGCAAAACGTTACTGGAGTAACGTGAGATTGCGTCAGATCGTCTGGGGTTACGATCGAGTGCGCTGCGTATTTTCACTCTTGAAAACCAATTTTTTTCTGCTTTTTTATACTTATTTATCTACAAAGTAAAACAGGAGCGGGGGAGCAGACAGCAGAAGGCGCAGCGTGGCGGTAAATCAGTCACAGTGATGTAGTGAGGCGAGCTGGCCTGCCGCGGGACATGACCCCTTCGTAAATTGTTCAGCCGCTGGTTCACTCGAATGTTGCATCTGTCGCACACCACATTCTCCTATTCCAAATGCACCTGTCCCACTACACGCTCTCCTGTTCCTGCTACATCTGTCCCACTGGATATTCTCCTGTTCCTGCTGCCTCTGTCCCACTACACGCTCTCCTGTTCCTGCTACCTCTGTCCCACTGGATATTCTCCTGTTCCTGCTGCCTCTGTCCCACTAAACACTCTCCTATTCCTGCTACCTCTGTCCCACTACATAGTCCCCTGTTCCTGCAAACTCCGTCCCACTACACACTCTCCTGTTCCTGCTACCTCTGTCCCACTACATAGTCCCCTGTTCCTACAAACTCCGTCCCACTACACACTCTCCTGTTCCTGCTACCTCTGTGCCACTACATAGTCCCCTGTTCCTGCAAACTCCGTCCCACTACACACTCTCCTGTTCCTGCTACCTCTGTCCCACAACACATTCTGGGCTTTCTGTTGTTCCCGTCCCAAAAGACATTTCATGGGATGAAGCTGTGGTACGTCACATGACGTCCTAACCAGAGGCTTCCAATTCAGATCTTGTTCCGGTCCTATCCCATCAAATACACATACACGTACATCAAATAAATATCACTCAGACAATTAGTGTATGTATATATATATATATATATATATATATATATATATATATATATATATATATATATATATATATATACTGAGTAAATTCGTTGGAAAAATAACACAGACTCTGCAAGCTTTCGACTGTGTATTTCAAGCCATTTTCAAGGTACCATTGAAAACGACTTGAAATACAGTTGAAAGTTTGCAGCTTCTATTTTTATTTTTCCGAGTTTCCTCATATATATATATATATATATATATATATATATATATATATATATATATATATATATATATATATATATATATAGATAGATAGATAGATAGATAGATAGATAGATAGATAGATAGATAGATAGATAGATAGATAGATAGACAGATAGATAGATATAGTGGGTATCCCTGGGGATAGGGGAGAAAGAATACTTCCCACGCATTCCCTGCGTGTCGTAGAAGGCGACTAAAAGGGGAGGGAGCGGGAGGCTGGAAATCCTCCCCTCCCATTCATAATTTTCCATAAGAAGGAAAGGAGAGGTGGGCCAAGACCTGGATCTCTTGTAGAATGCTTTCTACTTCGGGAAAAGCGATGGAAGCGAGATTTGGCACGAACAGTGTAGCAGTCTAGTGAGCAGCTATGCAGACATATGAAAAAAAACAATATAGAAAAACAGTAGGGAAATATAGCCTGTGTATAGATGTGGAGGGTGATGAAATATGGTCAAATTACCCTAGACTCATGTTTAGTTATAAGGTGGTAAGGTAATGAGTTGTAAAACCCGTAGAGTGTATCTGAGTTCTGAGTGAAAATAGTCTGGCAAAGACCATCGAATTGTTGCTGGCGCTGTGAGGCGGCGAGACGTGGTTGGCAGAGCCGGTGCAGTATGTGTTGAGGTGGGTGTGTGAAGCGTGAGCAACACAGTCTTTTAGAGTTTATATTTGCTGCAAAAGTTTTTCGAAATATGTGACAAAATTCGAAGTGATTATACCATCGATTTAGTGAAACGTGGATGGCATTAACCGTAGACTTTTTTCACAAAATTTCCTGTGATGTAATGAAACAAGGCGGGTAAAAACCGTAGAGTTTCGCACACAAAAAAATCTACTTGCACTGTAATTTGTTCTACGACTATCACTCTCTCATCACTGATCCATCTTCTCTACCAGGACTTGGAAAACGATCTCTGAGGTATGATTTCAAGTCTTACAAAACATGATGGCGTGCTGACCTGAGCATGATAGAGAACTGTAATGAACACGCCGGGGAAAAATCTATGACTTTTATTACTTTCACATATTCGTTGCAATTCTGAGATTTACAGCGAAGACAATATACGGCCATTAACGTGAAGGACTGCATAGCCCCTTGGTCACACTGGTACGATCCTTGAGCACGACGGTACGATCTTTGAGGACGACAGTACGATCTTTGAGCACAATGGTACGATTTTTGAGCTCGACGGTACGATCCTGAGGACGACAGTACGATCTTTGAGCACTAGGGCACGATCTTTGAGCACGACGGTACGATCTTTGAGCACGACGGTACGATCTTTGAGCACGACGGTACGATCTTTGAGCACGACGGTACGATCTTTGAGCACGACGGTACGATCTTTGAGCTCGAGAGTACGGTCTTTGAGCATGAGGGTACGATGTTTGAGCACGACGGTTCGATCCTTGAGGACGACGGTACGATCTTTGTGGACGACGGTACGATCTTTGAGCACGACGGTACGATCTTTGAGCATGAGGATACGATCTTTGAGCACGACGGTACGATCTTTGAGGACGACGGTACGATCTTTGAGCACGAGGAGTACGACCCTTGAGCACGACGGTCCGATCCTTGAGCACGACCGTACGATCCTTGAGGACGACGGTACGATCTTTGAGCACTAGGGTACGGTCTTTGAGCACGAGGAGTACGATCCTTGAGCACGACGGTACGATTCTTGAGCACGACGGTCCGATCCTTGCGCACGACGGTACGGCCTTTAAGCACAATGGTACGATACTTGAGCATGAGGGTAAGAACTATGAACGCGACAGCGCGATCCTTGTGCACGACGGTGCGATTCTTAAGGGCGACAATACGACTCTTGAACAAGAAGGTACGACCTTTGACCTGACCCCCTAATTGGCAAGACCAGAAGTCATGGCACCATATCCAGACGTCGTACCCGTGATGCTCAAGTGCCATGCCGGTATGCTGAAAGTCCGTACCGTTGTGTTCGAGAACTTCTCATGAAGCTGAAGTGGTTAAGGCACGAGAGATAAACACGAAGTTGAAGTGTGATAACAACCTGACTCAACAGCTCCACGTATATATATATGGTCACACAATAAACAAGAACCTGATTGAAGTGCTTTATGGTCGAGTGATGTGATCATGATCAGTATTTTCCAATCCAATTCATCGTCTGTTCATTAATCCTGTCGCTGATCATGAGCATACATTAATCATTATCAGTTTAATCAATCAGATTGACTAGTTAAACAAAGGGGACAATAATCATGTACACGAATTAATTTATAGGTAAACAAATATATATCATACGGGTATTCATGTAATCTCATTTGTGAAAAACAATGCAATCATATTAACAATGTAGTACATATGATCTACAAATGCACAGGAATATTGTGAGCCTAGTACTCATATGTCGAGCCATAGGAACCTCCTAACTACTACTCACAAACACCACCTCACCCTAAACAATTGGGACGGCAGAATATCTCTTGCAGGTATTCGTCTTCATGATTAGATACAGGGACCTGTAGACGAGAACCTGTATGGCAGAGGAACCGAGGTACGTATGTCTTTATGTCTCGTCTTCAGGACTCATTGATTATTTAGAATCATCTGCTGTGCCATAGCATTTCGCTTCTGGATTCCTGAAGATCTGAACCTTGGTCATCTTGCTCTCACTAACTTCTAATATAATACTGTGGGTTTGCTAACAACAGCTAACTGTGAAGTTTACATGGCTCGTAACTGCATAGAAAAGGTGATTAAGATCTTCATCTTGTTTCAGTGAAATACACTGGCATGATTGTGCATGTTTCAGATTACTAGCTGACGTCGAAATTTGACAGCAACTAGTTTCAGAGTACATTAAAAGTTGTCTCAGATTTTAACAGAAAATGAAACCAGCTGCTTTCCTTTTTGCGTTTGTCGTAGCTTCCAACTTGTCATGTATGAAAGCATTTACGTTCAGTGCTTGTTGCTACAAGACATCTGGCGGTGGCGAGCCTACAGATGTAAACTCTGAAGCTGGATAGAAACGCAGGTCAGCAGTAGTTTGACTATAAGACTCCCGTCTCTCAAGAGACTTCAGGCCAGTAGAAGACTCCTCCCCAGCAGAAGTCTCCCACGTAATAAGAGACACATCCACCCATAAGACTTCCATTTACCAGTAAATTTAACATCTACAATGAGACTCCCACAGGCTGAGATATCATTCTCACCATAAGACCACAGCCCAGAGGGAGACTTATACCCATTAAGATATATCCATATATATCCATCCATTTACAGACTCCTCCAGCCCACGGAGTCATTCCAATAATGGTTTCCTTCTGTCTCTCACACCAGTAAATCATGCTGCTCCGGATTATGTGTTTGACGACAAATTTCCGCAAATTTTTGCGAAGTGAAAAGCTGCCCGAATTAAACCAACTTTTTTTTTTTTGTCCTCTTCATTGCAGTTTCACGGTGTGTGTGTGTGTGTGTGTGTGTGTGTGTGTGTGTGTGTGTGTGTGTGTGTGTGTGTGTGTGTGTGGATATGTCCGTGCAAGCGTGTATTGGTGGATCGGTGCACTTTTGAGGGAGGGTAAGGCCATCATATAAAGAGCAAGGATTGCACCCATACACCTTGAATGTCAGCAATATACAGTGAAGGGATTACATGTAGGTATACGAGACACCAAAGCCCAGCAATCACACCCACTTGTCCACGACACATCACGGAATGCAGTCAGCTCTCGACTAGCACCCACAATGGGCAGTCGGGCCTTCACAAAAGCGATCCCCACAAGACACGCGCCTCGTCTCACCACGGGACCTCACCCAGACTAGAAAGAGAATGAAACGTTCATACCAACTCCCGAAGCACAGGCACCCCGCTTCGGATCGGTTGCTCCATACACACACACACACACACGACCCGGTATCCAAGCGAGGAGAAAAAAACAGAAGGCTCGTATGGTACGTCTAGGTCTTATGGTCTGTATACCTCCTCCTCACTCTGATGCCAACTCTGCTCAAATGAATCGCACGTAAGCAACAGGACGTCAGCAAGTAAGGCTCACTTTACCACTAAAGGTTATTGAACTGCTAATACTAAATGCTCTTTACATCCACAAACTCATGAGCATCCAGCTACCGTCTGCGGCGTCTGGACACTTCCCTCCCGCAAAAGTTGAGCAAATCCCTTGAGCCACGATTGTCCCCTGACATCCCAAAGTCTCGTGGTTGTGTGGATATACACCAGTGTGTGTCCGGTTAAAGTTTATGATTACTTTTTCCCTCTTTATTCAGACACTTTCTTTTTTATTTTTGGCCTGTCTATATCATTCACCATTGTTTCTGAGCTGTCTACTCCCTAGAGAAACTCTCTCTCTCTCTCTCTCTCTCTCTCTCTCTCTCTCTCTCTCTCTCTCTCTCTCTCTCTCTCTCTCGCCCCATGTCAGCTGCTCCTCCCTCTCCCTTTGCCCTCTTCAGATCTGCTCTCCTACACTGGAGCACATTATGCTGCTGGTGGTATGCTGAATTACCCTCTCTTTTTTTTTTCATGTTGAAGGCTCCAGTCACAAACAAAAGTCGACATCAAGGCCGGGCCTTAATTGAAATAAAGAGAGAATTATGAAGCGGGGAAAGAAAAAACAAGAGAAAGTATTTATGAATTTTTGACGACGTGAAAGACCTGCCTTTTTGAAAAGTGCTCTCATTTCCCTGAGACACACTGCACAGATCTAGATTACGCTACATTTTTCTGGAAGTTTGTTGTTCCCCCCAACAGAGCTCTGGGACGTGTTGCTCTGCCTCTAGACATACTGCATACCAGCGCTCGCACTGTAAATTGTAATTGACACAGGAACGTTTCACAGGCCACCCAGCAGACCTTTTATGACAAACCTTGTATTGCCACAAGCCTCAAAAAAAAAATCTTGCCAAAAAACGTCCACGTTACTGGTAGAAATGACTATATTTGAGTACAAATATCTGATCATGTGACTCTCCTTGGAGGAAGTGAGTAGCAATAATGTAGCACTGTCCTGACCCACTCCCAATCCTACCCCTTAGTCTTAGCCTCCCTCACCCTTGCTGTCGGGGACGACAGCTCTACCAGCGTACTTCTGACATCATCCTCTGTCGTAGGGCAAGTATTCTACACCCTCTTCCCTCCGCCACACGCGCCATTTAACCCAGTAGAGCACCTCGCCTCAACTCCCATCACTCGGCAGTGGACCATAACAATCTATTCTGAATTTTAGGCTTAAGCAGCAAGGATATGCTCTAAGGTGTTCTTGACGTCCATTGCTCTCTCTCTGTCTGTCTCTCTCTCTCTCTCTCTCTCTCTCTCTCTCTCTCTCTCTCTCTCTCTCTCTCTCTCTCTCTCTCCCCCTTCGTTATGCCATCAGGGTCAGACCCCCCTCCTTCCCTTACCAGTTCGTTGGTTGGAGTGCACCAGCAACGACTTCACATCACTTAGGGTAGATGTATGACCTCTTTATTGTATACTACACCTAAGTAACTCAACACTCTTCCGTACGAAGAAGTGAGAATGACACGCTGGCCACAGATCATACATAAGAAAGATTTTCAAACCCTCTTTCAAGCAGTGATGATTTACCGAGAACGAGCAGGATTGACTGCAAGACGACAAACTGAAGGAAATGAAATTGAAATGTGCAAAGTCGACTACGTGTTAAAGCTATGTGATTGACAACTTTGAGACCAAAAAGTAACTGTAGTTCGTTCGGATGGTGATTCGTCGCGATGATGACGTCAGTCGCTGTTATAATGATAATACCACCTATCTCCAGCCAGATGGTCCAATCGAATAACTAAACTGAAACACAACGCGACCCGAGCCATGACTCTACCATCGTACGACAGTATTCAGGTTCACTTCACCCAAACCTATTCCTCCTGTAGCAGTATACATGGCACACAGAGGTCCTCACAGACCAACCTCCCACACCAGTGGTGGGAGGAACACCAACATCCCATGGTAGAACATCCTCTAAACATCCTTCTTGCTCTCTGAAACAAGAGTCGTACTTCATAACACAACATCCTCCACCTTGAACGTTCACCAGCGTCCTAGGAACGAAGAAACATCTCGGTGCTCCATCATCTTACATCTCCTCAGTTACCTTCATTTCCATCCTGTCTCCTCCGCCTACAATCTTTTTCCTCATATCCCTCGCCTCCTCATATCCCTCGCCTCCTCATATCCCTCGCCACCTCATCTGCCCCTCCTTAACGTGTTCCCTGGACACACCATGATGACGTCCTGTCCAGCATCGCTCCACGCTTTCCAGCGAAGCTGTGCTGTCCTTCACTCAATATCCTAAACATTCAT
This sequence comes from Panulirus ornatus, assembly GCF_036320965.1. Classification (NCBI taxonomy): domain Eukaryota; kingdom Metazoa; phylum Arthropoda; class Malacostraca; order Decapoda; family Palinuridae; genus Panulirus; species Panulirus ornatus. The sequence goes on from NC_092245.1 coordinate 17,707,697, forward strand.
TCATTTATATTTCACTCGTCAAAACTTTATTTCTTCCATGATCATTTAAATGTTCTTGCTTGTCACTTCCAAATTAAAGAAAGAAAAAAAATCGTGAATTTTAAAGGACAATAAACTTTTATGAATGGCATATTTTTTTTTTTCCAAGTGCCATTTGAAAATCCACCATTTCCTCTTATCTAGGACAAAAAAAAAAAACATCCAGTTGTATTCATCGTAACCCCACGCATCAGTAGAGATTCATTCAATGAATTCTAAAGCTCCACAAGTTCTTCATTTGACTCACCCTAGTCAGGTTCCTGGCACATAATCCCAGGCACTCTATACACTAGTTCTTCCCTACCCCGCCTCTAGTGCCACCACACCTTCCACGCCCTCAGGCTGCGTACTAACGCGCCACCAGGTTTACTTACGAATAAATTTGAGCAAATGCTCCGAAATGTTTTTCACCCTCTGCTACACACATACATTCCACTGCAAAACAAGCCGAGCTAATTGCAAGATCTTTGTCTATTCACATACAGTCAGTGAATGGCACTGAGGGTCCTCAAGATGTGTTCTATTTAGCGAAGGCCATAAGAGCTCAAACGTGCATAAAATCCACGCCACAATTGTACATGAAAAATTTTGGTGTCTGGTGAATAAGGGTGTAGGAAGGGGGGAACTCATAACGTGATCAATAGCAGCTTAAAGACCTGATTCACCAGCAGTAGACCTGCATTTCTTGACATGTATCAAGTACTCACAAGAGGTCGCATGTCCTCTCTCTATCCGTAGGTGCCAAGGGTTATAGTTTGATCTATGACTAAAATCCCTATTTAGTGAGGCAATAGAACATTTCATGTGGACGGCCACGCACTATAAGAACCTCTCGTTGCTCCTCGTCCAGTTCCTCCTCCAGCATCAGCTCCACGAAACTCACTCTCTCGCATCCAATAAAAATATCCCTGAACACTTCAGCAAACTCGCCACTCCACTCAACTAGACTTATGCGATAGTCATGACCCCGATCGTATCAGTGTAACGCCACAATCAGGGGGAGCTGGAGGAGCAGCAAGTTTGGGGAAGAAGGAAAATGGTACGTAGGTCGTAAGTATCGAAAAAGAAGAGAGGTAAAGAGGAGGAGGAGGAAGAGATGAAGGAGGAGGAGGAAGAGGAGAAGCAAGGGTTGTGGTGAGACAGATGTTGTACCTGGTTGAAAAAGCCAGCATGGGACAGTGACAGAGACGGAGGTCAAGTGACTGGTGTCTCTTGAGATGTTTCGTCTGATTTTGCTGCTCTAAAGTTGAGGAGAACTGAGGGATTTATTCCTCTTGCTCTGATGTGTCCTCCTCTCAAGTCTACCGCCTCCCTCACCTTCATCCACTCCTCTCCCTTGCACCTACTCTCTCTCTCTCTCTCTCTCTCTCTCTCTCTCTCTCTCTCTCTCTCTCTCTCTCTCTCTCTCTCTCTATCTATCTATCTATCTATCTATCTCTCTCTCCTACTTTTCCTCCTACTTTTCCTCTTGTCTCATAATCTTCTCTAGTAGAACTGTGCCCTTCGTCTTGTGCATCCTTACACCTTTTTCATTTACGTCTGGGATACAAACCTATATAATCCTGGTCGCCACTTCCTCCAATCTTTTCTTTTCTCTCCAGACAACCTACGTCTCTCTATATCTTTCTTCCCTGTTGAGCTGCTTCCATCTCTCCTCGCCATTGCGTTTAGTGCCTTACTTCCACACCTCTTCAGTGCCCCACTCCCTCCTCACCCACTTCCAAGCCTCACACCTCCTGCTAGTTTTCCTCACCCCCTCCACGCCTCCCCACCAATCAGAAGGGGCGCTACGAGGTTAACGTACATGAGTTTTGTAAAAATTTTAGGGCGGGCCGAGTGTAGCTCGTTCGAGCCGCAGGAGATACGAGGCTAATTTCGCGGCAACATAAGACTCCACGCCAGACGCTGCCCGAGAAACCTAATGTTTATAACTGTGTACGTGACCAGGGAGGGTCTGGGAGAGAGAGAGAGAGAGAGAGAGAGAGAGAGAGAGAGAGAGAGAGAGAGAGAGAGAGAGAGAGAGCTGTGTTTCTTAGTTACACAGATACACAGACCACACAGAACCCCAAAGTCTCAGCGAGAGTGGTCAGGCCCAAACGCTGCTGAAAGAGATGCACTCCTCCTGAAAGTAGTAGAAGAAAAGGACAGCAAAGCAGAGAGAGAGAGAGAGAGAGAGAGAGAGAGAGAGAGAGAGAGAGAGCTGCGTGAGTGAGGGGAGGCAAGAGATGGGTAACCGGCAGAGAACGAAGGAGGGTGCGTTGTGAACGTGGAGTGAAGGAGCCATCAGGAACTTAAGTGAGGGTTATTAAGCAGTGGCTCGAACCTGAGTACAAGCTGGGAGTACATGGTGACGTGACTGTGGCGGAGCGTCTAGGAGACTGGCAACATAACCTTGACTTAAACTGAGCAGTTGAGAGAGAGAGAGAGAGAGAGAGAGAGAGAGAGAGAGAGAGAGAGAGAGAGAGAGAGAGAGAGAGAGAGAGAGAGAGAGAGAGAGACTCCCAAAGTGACTGTAAATTAGAGTGGTGATGCACGAGCTCCTCTGAGTGTTGCTACAAGTTGATGTAGAGGATGTGGGAGAGTGTGGCCCATCGCCGTGAATCATAATATGGATCTGAAAGACCAGAAGAAAAATGACTATGATGAAGGTGGGAAGGCTTGAGAAGAACTAAGAACACCGAGGAAGAGACGTGAGCTTATAATTGGATCTATGTGATATTCCCTGGTACAAAATAATAATATTGACCTTCGTTTATATGGCTATTCTAGTTTAGATATTTTAACATGGACTTATCTATCACTCATCCAAACACATCTATCACGTGTGAAGTCAAGGTAACTGGCTTATAATGGTGAAAGAGGATCATCCTCTGTTACAAGATCCAATTCTCTTTTGTGAATGTTGTTTCTCGTGTCATCTCTCACACTGCCTCACTTGTAACATCATCAATTTCGTTCCCAGTATTTTTGTCCTTGAGGGGGAAAAAAACATTGGGTTGGAATGCCGTCCGGTTATGGAGTTGAGTTCTTTTTGCACTTTTTAGATTCAACAATTGCTCTGCCTATATCATTTTCCGATATCCCAATATCTGTGATTGCATTGTCAACATGTTGGCGAAACAGTTCATCATCGAAATTCTCATTGCATTTTGAGCTGAATACTGAATGATTTGTATTTTTTTTCAGTTAACGTCTTTCATATAAACTTAGGGAAGGAGGGTGGTGGGGTGGCCCATTCTCATACTTTTCTCTCCCTTTATTGAGCCTAGAGAGAGAGAGAGAGAGAGAGAGAGAGAGAGAGAGAGAGAGAGAGAGAGAGAGAGAGAGAGAGAGAGAGAGAGAGAGAATGGGTAGCACAAGCGAAAGAAAGCGTGAGAACTTGTGAGTTTTGTGAGAGGGAGAGAGAGACATTACGGATGGGTGAGAGGCATCCGTGTGCCTCACCTCGCTGGGGACTCGGCTCCTGCCTACACGATGAAGAGTGAGTATGTGCGGGGGAAGAGCAACTACTGCTCGTGTGGGAGCACCCGCCACGGCTCCTGGTGTGTGGGAGGGAACGCCAGGAGCTCTGCTGGTGTATATACGCGTAGGACGGCTTTATATGCCGGTTTAAGAGGCGAACGTGTGTCAGACAGAAGTATTAAGTATTATTCATCGCAGGAGTTGTAGCATATACTCAAACAGATGACCAAGTGCAGAGGACTAGTGTCTGGAAATGGTCAGGAGGAGTTATTTATGGCTTCCAGCTTTCCAGAGGTACTGTTTTCCACGTTTTGTGTTTATGTGCGTGTGTTTGTTATCTAAATGATCAATTTTGTGGAAGGATTTTGACCTCTGTGTGTGTGTGTGTTTGTTTGTTATCTAAATGACCAATTTTGTGGAAGGATTTCGACTTGATTTCGATGGTATATCAAAATCATCAGTTTTCGATTTTGTGAAATTTACGATAATGGTTAAGGTCTGTCATATCATAAAACGAATTGTACGGCCGACAACAAAGTTAACGTTAGGTCGGCCGGGACGCGCGCTGCCTGTAGCCGACTAGAGGCTGTTGTACTCCTCTGAGAGTCATGGACTCTGCAAAACGCAATCCGATTTGTAGTATAACCTTGTGACTACAATTCAACGTGAAATATCAACACGGATATAATGATGCATGAGGCAAATGCAGGTATTAGAAAAGAAAAATCGAAGTGAAAGACATCCTATATGTATATATATATATATATATATATATATATATATATATATATATATATATATATATATATATATATATATATATACAGACGTTATATGATAGAGATGAATGGAAAATTACGGTATTGGTTGAACTTTTCTTGATATTATTGGTTTACTGAAGCAAGATCATAGGGAATTTCGGGAGCCTGAGGGTTTCATGTACGGGTCAGGGTTAATGAGAATAACAAGATGTGTCGGTCGTAACGCTTGTGGTTTAGAGATGAATTGTGGTATGATGAAAAATGACCAGACTTTGAGATAAGAAAATGAAACTCATAAGATAGAAAAAGGGGGTTTGAGGGAGTGTAGAAACGTGTAGAAAACTGATATGGGAAGATATGTTAGTGTTCTTGAATGAAGTGAAAGAAAGAAAAAAACAAGAGAAGGTAGAGAATGAGGTAGAGGGAATGAATAAAAGAGCAGGTGGGAGAACTTGAGACGAGACGTGTTGTGAGACTTCATAGACATCCCTGATGTACATGATGTACCTGCTGCAGACTGAGAGAGTCTCGTGTTTCTGTGTTACAAGATTTACCATCGAGAGCATAATGCAAATTATCTAGGGATGAAGCAGCTATATGTATGTACACCCTTGAGGCAGAAGCGCCGTTTCTGTGACCGACAGAGAGAACACAGTGCCTGTGACGGCATCAGAAGAAGTCACACCGAAGAGTGGGCGAGCAGGAACAGAAGCAAGAGCAGCGATGGTTAGTGGTAACCACAGCAACAGCAGCTGCAGCACCATCAACGGGGTCAATAACTGTATTACCCACATCATGAATAGCAGGAGCATCGATACGGTAGGATTAACACTATTGGAAGTAGCATCACCAGCGTCCTTTTTAGTATCGGGATCATTAGTTAGCGGCGATAAGACCGGCTTTAAAATTTGCAGTAGTGACAGAAGCAGCACCAGTATCTGCAGCAGAGGGAGCAGCATCATCTGCCGAAGCAGCAGAGGCAGCAACAGCAGCAGGCGCAGAAGGAGGAGTGTCAGTATAAGACGATGGGTGTTGGATGGTTGAGGTCACCATGAGGCAAGAGTGGGTAGTGTGTGGCGACGCCCCAGCTGACGGCGCCGTGTGTGTGTGTGTGTGTGTGTCGACATGAGGGGACCGGCGCCACTACTGATGTCATAAAACCGGAATCACACTACTAAATACGGGTCCCGCCGCGTGTGGGCGGGAGATAAACACCAGTGATGGGGCGAGGCGATGATGCCAGCCGGCCAAGTAGTGAGTGTAGGTTGGTCGAAGGACTCCATATTGTTATGTGAATCAATAACTACGATTCTGTCTCTACTCAAACTGACTAGTGGGTTACTACGATATATGATTTATCACGGAGCAGAAAACTACCTGATCCTGAAACACACTTCGTCTCACTTTGATGCTCGTAGTAGGCGACAGTACAAGTAGCTTTCCAAGGGTTTAGCACCTGTGGTGTGGCGAGGCTGAGAACCGTGAGTGAGAAACTTTGCCAGCCAAGACACGTACCCATCCCTGCGGTCACAGGTGGCCCCATACTCTGAGGGCACTGTACCTGACAGCTTCTTCTCATCTTTAGCAGGTTATCAACAGTGAGTTAGACATTCTCAACAGCCTCGGGAGGAGGAGAAACACCATGTGCCTCACGCACAATACCTGGAGGTGTGTAACCCCGAGAGTCCTATTCTTAAGACGCAAGGAGTTCCACTCACAGGAAATATGGATTCATGATTCCCAAGCCGTCTAACTCAAAGTTCGGCACCAGCTACCTAACAAGGCCTGCCATGAGGGTACCACTCACAACACGAAGCCAACCACCTGGGCCACATCGGCTACAGAAAAGCCAACCAAAAGGACCTCCACCACTACATAGGAACCCAAAGCTCCCTTGCTAACAAATCAGACTCCCCTCCTCCTTCTCCCCTACTTTGGTCTCTCCCACCACCCATGGTACGAGATCCCACCACGAGATGAAACACAAGCACTGTTGCCAGCATTTTGGTAAGTGGTATCAGACACGTATCTTTTCTCTGGACGAGTTAATGCTCGCGGTGGTCGGGCCATTTACGCTCATATGAGCACTTGCCTCCTTTGCATATTATATCCTTGGCCTAATATCCTCATAGAAAATATACATGAGGGTTTTTGGCTGACGATAAATGAAAATCCTGGATATTTCTGTTTGGTAGTCTCTCTCTCTCTCTCTCTCTCTCTCTCTCTCTCTCTCTCTCTCTCTCTCTCTCTCTCTCTCTCTCTCTCTCTCTCACACACACACATACACATGCATATACACAAAGATACATACGTATATACACGTACATTCCAGACTTGGAATCATGCATTTTGGTAACGTCTAACAGACTGTGAAGATGACAAATGTCCCGTGTGACATAAAGAACAAAATCACACAAACTGGCAATTGCGAGTTTGCAGCGTGGTATGAATACGGAAACATGAGCGATCCTTGAGGGAGCCTGATAGACACCGGAGCCATGCCACAAGCAAGGGTTATCTTAGCTTCGTACACTTGGCTTTACGTTAACCTCAAGGAGGAGCTTTTACTCTCAATCTTGACTTTCGTTTATCTTCGTTTATCTTTCTTTTCTTTCATACTATTCGCCATTTCCCGCATTAGCGAGGTAGCATTAAGAATAGAGGACTGGGCCTTTGAGGGAATATCCTCACCTGGCCCTCTTCTCTGTTCCTTTCTTTTGGAAAATTTAAAAAAAAGCGAGTGGGGAGGATTTCCAGCCACCCGCTCCCTCCCGTTTTAGTCGCCTTCAACGACACGCAGGGAATACGTGGGAAGTATTCTTTCTCCCCTATCCCCAAGGATAATATATATATATATATATATATATATATATATATATATATATATATATATATATATATATATATATATATATATATATATATAAACTTTCAGAGCATTAAGGAAAGAAGTTCTAGATCACGATCGGTACTGAAGTTAGATGCTCAGGTATTCCACACACACATGAGCAGACAGCACGTACAATCTGTCACCTCCGCGGATGTTTTCCAGCGGGGAAGAAGAAGAAGAAGAAGGTTTAGGTAATGCAATTCTCAGGCGCGAGAATCTCATGGTAATATGAGCAGCCAGAAAGTTAGGGAGGAGATGCAGAATATGTCGCAATACCACTTTCCCCTGACAGCTTGCCTTCCATCCAGACCCATGGGAGTCGTGTTCCACATATTTGAATACAACGCCAGGCTGAACGCAGCCTCCTAGCGGTCGTGGTCACACTTCGACGTTGTATTGCGTCCTATGTTAAATCCAAGTCAGAGATGGGGATTGCATGGACGTGTAAGTTCACTCACCACGACTATAGCTGCGCTAATCCGAGCTTAACACAGCTATGAATACTCATTCAAATTGACAGCTGGATATTCTGATGTACAAATATAGATTTGTATGTATGATCATATATCAAAAGTAAGTCGCAAATATGTATAACCATAGACTAGCTTGGGCTTGAATCTTGGATGAGACAGTCGGCCTATATCGAACCCAGTCGCTCATCCTCCCTTCGGGTATGGTCGAGAAATGGGTACCTGGCTTAGGCTGGTGTGTGTGTGTGTGTGTGTGTGTGTGTGTGTGTGTGTGTGTGTGTGTGTGTGTGTGTGCACTCACATATAAAGGGATGAAGATATGATACATATATACAGGGTGAAAAGATGGGCAACACGGGTGTAAGACTCTCTCCCCCATAACACACATATAGTGATCACACACACACACACACACACACACACACACACACACACACACACCACATCCACTTCACATAACAATTCGGGACACAAACGTACAGAACATTGGTCGGTCCTCCTATCGCAATCTGCTACCTGCTGGGCTACGAGGGAGCGCTCCCCAGCTGGTAGTGAGACCACGGAGGTGATATTCCCCCGGACTCCTCTTGCCATGATGTATGCTCACGACACAGCCTTTCTTACACAGCTACCACCACCAAGACCAGAAACCATTCTCAAGTGGTTTACTGTTCGGTTTTCTGCTCCACCTTGGCCTCCAGGGAGGGACAGTGGGAAGTGTGGAGGGAGGGGGTGTTTAATGAAAGCTAGTGTGAGGCTGGTTGGTGAGGTGAGGTGAGGTGAAATGAGGTGAGGTGAGGTGAAGTGAGGCTGCTGAGAAGGGATGAGAGAGAGAGAGAGAGAGAGAGAGAGAGAGAGAGAGAGAGAGAGAGAGAGAGAGAGAGAGAGAGAGAGAGAGAGATGTAGAAAGCAGTGGAAAGGACAATGAACGGGAAGGGAGTAATGGAAAGGGTGTAGGAGAGGAGGATCTGGTTCGGTGAGTTGTGAAGGAAAGGGAGGAATGGGTGAAGGTGCCAGGGAGATACGAAATGGGATGGAGATGAGGGTCAGATGGAAGTGCTGGTAGAGGGAGAGGCAAAAGGAAAAGGAGAGTAAAAGGGAAGTAGCGAAAGTGAAATGGAGAAAGGGAAATGATGATAGAAGAGAGAGAGAGAAGCAAGAATGAGTAGATGTGAATGATAGAAGGGAGGAAAAGTTGTTGATGAGAGAGAGAGAGAGAGAGAGAGAGAGAGAGAGAGAGAGAGAGAGAGAGAGAGAGAGAGAGAGAGAGAGAGAGAGAGAGAGAGAGAATGAGAGAGAGAGAGAGAGAGAGAGAGAGAGAGAGAGAGAGAGAGAGAGAGAGAGAGAGAGAGAGAGAGAGAGAGAGAGAGAGAGAGAGAGAGAGAGAGAGAGAGAGTGAGAGAGAGAGAGAGAGAGAGAGAGAGAGAGAGAGAGAGAGAGAGAGAGAGAAGGAGAGAGAGAGAGAGAGGAGGAGAGAGAAAGAGAGTAGGTGAAAGCAGTGTAGATCGAGACACACAAAAAGGATAGAATAAGTGAGAGTTAAAGTGAGAGTGGGAAATAAACTTTACCCTATGAGAGCAGTTCTCTCAAGTACAGTAATGCAAGACGTGCTCCCCGTGTCCGTAAGTGCTGGTGGCCATAAGGAAGACGTAGAGATGCCACCCATGGTAGTTTTAATTTCCTCAACAAAAGCTTTGTATTCGACCCACGACAATGAGGCGGACGACACGCGTGGAATACCCCAGCTCTGCTCACCCTCTTTCACAACCTGACCCTGGGTTACCTGATGGGGATGTTGCCGAAGTAAAACTGCAGAAGATAGTATACCAGAGGGACTTAATGTTTCATCTATCGACGTAATCTTCAGCAGGTGTCAGAATCAGTTAGCATATAGTGCACAACAATTCTATAAACTTTAAACTCGTAAGAAAATCATATAAACCCTGACTAACTTCGTAATGCTCTCACTCTGACTCTGTTTTTTAGCCTGTCTGAAGCAATTCACACCCTTCCCTTCCTTTGTGGTGACCTTAAAACCCTTTTTTTGCACTGACCGTATTTTTCGCGTGATCTTGACCTCTTATTGCCCATTTAGCACATACCATCGTATAATTATTCATGTTATCCTGACGTGATCTTAAGTTCATCTGCACATCATCTTCGCCCTATCTGAACCTCATCCTTAGACTACCAACAACCTGATAACAACAGACCAATAACAGCCAGGAAGCAATAGAAAAGTAACAGCCAAGAAACAATAGACCAGTTACAGCTAGAGAGCAACTGACCAGTAATTAGCTACGAAGCAATTGACTAGAAACAGCCAGGAAGCAAAATAAGAAACTCATGTCTAACCTGCTGAGGGAGGAGTCTTCGGCAGCGCCTTCCGATGGTGGACGCCTCCTCGTCTTGACTGGATACGGCTCCTCCGATCCTCCAGCCCTCTGAGGGTGCTGGAACAGCTCCAGCAGCGGATCATATGGCTGTAGGAGCAACAGTTGCCATGAGAATAGAGAAACAGCAGCTGTCAAGCAGCTGAAGAACAGCAATCCAGCAATATATCAATAAGAAACTAGCAACAGACGGACAGGCAAACAGACAGGCAAGCAGAAAGACACAAAGAGACACCACTTAACTCCAGACGCTTCACAGACAATAGAAACAGATATTTGGTGAGGGAAGACAGCGTATGGTGATGGGTAGTGAGGAAAAGAGAAGGGAAAAGAGAAAGAATGAGGAAAAGGCAATGAAAACCAAGAAAAAAGGAAGGGAAAATGGAAAGAAATTCTAGGAACTGTGATAATATGTGATAAGGCAAGAGGGAGGGGGTGATAAAGAGGGGAAATAGATGAAGGGGAAGGTTTAGGTAAAGGGGTGATAAGAAGAGAGATAAAGGAGCTGATACATGATACAGGATAAAGATGAATGGCTCAAGGAATGGCACTCTCAAGGAAGATAACCCAAGTATCTTCATACTCAAAGTAGTGGGGAGGTGGAATGAAGAAAGAACAATGGAGGCGGAGGAATGGGGAATGGAAATGGAGGAAGTCATACTCTCATTCATCCTCATTTACAGATAGGAACACACACTCACTTAACAATCACCAGTACTTACTCATTTACAATCGCACTCACTCAAAGAAAGGCATACTTACTCATACTCATGTTTACAGGCAGAAACGCTTTATCACTTATACTCACATTCACGTATTCACACTCGTGCTGACCTACAGACAGAAATACTCACTTATGGTCACTTAGAAAAGTGTAGTTACTTAGACATGCTCAATTTCAGAGAGGCACAGTCACTCCCATTATTTCACACACACACACACACACACACACACGGGTCCTGGATAGTAGCTTCACTTTATTAGTAAAATACTCTGGCCCCAGACAACAGCTTGGTAAGACCAAAATTACATTTACATTTGTAAAAAACATAATCCAACCAAATTCAATTTGCTTTTGTACTTTCCAATGTTCTTCCCACCATGAATATTTGATTGATTAACAGAAACTGGAGTAATTTATGTAATTACCTTTTTTATACATGCTAAACATTGAACAAAGGATTCGATAATGATAAACACAATTTCCTTTTTTATGAAAAAAAAAGTCCCATGGAATATTCATAATAACAATGGTGCCTTTTTTTTCCTATCCACTGTCTGTGCTGAAGAAAAAGAAAATCTCATATGAACGTATATTTCTTAGTCTTAGACTATGGTTCCTTATCTGTTTCCCTGAAGCTAACTTTCTCTCTTGCAAATGACATCATCCTAGTAACCACAACTCGTAACAACTCGTAACAGCTCCCTAGGACTCCCTAAACCGTCACAGCTCCTAAGGCCAATATGATCACCCCAGGACCACCAGCTCGTAAACAGCTCCCCAGGGCGAGACATGACACGGTTCCAGGTCGCTCCAGCTCCCCAGGGCGAAACATGACACAGGGTTCCAGGTCGCTACAGCTCCCCAGGCCAGGATAATCACCCCATGACCCGTAGTTTGTATCATTTCCCCAGGTCAGTATGTTACCCAAGTCCTACCCCTTGTTACAACTCCCAGGTCAGTACGTCACCCTGTCCCCCCAGCTCGTCACAACTCCTCAGGACAGGTCAATCACCTAAGAAACCCCAGTTTGTATCAATTCCCCAGACTAGTCCTTGATACTGGACCCCGGGTCGTAACAGCCCCCATGGCCAGTTGAGTCATTCCAGGACGCCTAGCTCGTTACAGCTTCCACGACCAGCAGAATCACCCCAGAACCCCAACCTTGTCAGGGTACCCGGGCTAGTACGTCACCCAGGACCCCCAGCTCGTCACACACCTCCCCAGGCAAAGGCAATCACAGGAAACAACAAGTTATTAGATCCTATCCATCATAATGTTCGCTCTGAACCATCTGGTTGTTCCCTCAGCTCATGGAATGACGGTGGGAGGGCAGAGGTGATGGAAGGGGTGTGGTTCGTGAGGGGAGGGAAGGGGGAACTGGATGAATGTGAGGAGAGAAATGATAGTGTGAGGGAAGGGGGAGTGGCGATGAGAGAGCTAGTGGAAGCGGGGGAGGGATAGAGAAGGAGAAGTAGATTCGAGCGTGAGGGAGAGAGGAGGAGAAGGGGGAGATGATAATGATGCCGGAGGGAGAAGGGAAAGGGGAAGGAGGGAAGGGAAGGGAGAAGGTGGTTGGTGGACGGAGGTGAAGTGCTTCAGGAGACCATAGTCACAGAAGACCACAGGACGAAAGAGACCACAGTCGTAGGGGCATACAGCCACAGGAGACCAAAATCACAGACCCCAACAACAGCAGACCATGGTCACAATCCCACAACTCTAAGAAGCTCAACCATGATAGACCCCCCTGCGAAGGGTAAGTAAACATTTCTGATGTAAAGTGGGCAAAACTCAGATGTTTACATGAAAAAGTAAAATGTGTTTAAGAAGTCTATTCATAAACGACAGTGATGGAAAGCAGAGAAGCTGAGGGGAGAGTAATGCAAGGCAGAGGAAGTCAGAGTTTACTGAAAGCTGTGGAGAGAGGAAGATAGCGGGCGTAGAATATATTTTTGAGAGTTCTAGTGGATGGTATGTTGAGAGTAAAAGCAGCCTTAAATTTGCACAATGGGTTCGGCTCTTTGGACATGGATGTGAAGCCTCTTATCCAAGGTGAAGGTATATAGAAATAAGGTTGGAAGATGCTAATGATCTATTCCGAGTAGGAGAGCACAGAAGAACTCTATAGAACGGAGGAGACTTTAGGAACTCAGTGAGGCGATAAAGTTATTCAAGAGACGGATTGGTCAAATCTTATTTAGTCGTGACGATGTAGCTCTCGCTGTATAGACTAAGGAAGGGAAGGTAGAAGACGACCACGTTGTCAGATCGATGGATATCTGCTGGAGGAATGACTGGTGTTCCAGGGTATGTTAGATCAATGGTTCTCAAACGGTGAGACGCGAGAGGCATCCAGCCAGTACGTGATGTTCAGACATAAAAGAAATACCAATACAATCTTGTACTGTCGGAGACTGCATACTACACATATTACACATTACTTTGTAAAGTAATGCTGTGAACGTAATATTTACTTCCATTCTTATTATTTCATTATGATTAAACAGAGACCATGAATATATGACGCTACATAAGGCGGAGGAGAGACAGGTGAGTAGTACGCCACTCAAAAAGGGTTAGAAACCACTGCCTTAAATGATGCCCATGGAATAACTGTAGGTAGTATGTGGTAGTGAAGTCTCGGTTGAACATATGGCGATGCAGATCTTATCCAGCAAATGACTTAAGTGTGTATAATAAGTAATGATGAGGCCTCTTTGCCATATGGAGAACTACTTACATTCTCATACTGTGAGTAAGTAGAGGACACACTGTAAGTACAGGACGCAATGTACATAAGTAAACGACATACGGCACGTAATTAAAGTATATACTCTATGTAAGTAGAGGACACAGTATACGTAAGTAAAAGATACACTGTACGTAAGTAGAGGACACAGAGTACGTATGTAGAAGATACACTATACGTAAGTAGAGGACACATTGTACGTACGTAGAGGACACCGAACGTAAGTCGAGTACACTTCTTAAATGAGATGCGAGGCAATAGGGCCTAAGTCCAACTCATATGATAATGCTACAAACTGCCATAAAAAAAATTACAAAAGTTTTCAAGACGTCGGTATAAACAGATCTTGCCTAAAGCGTCTCTTTAGGGATTTCTCGATGGGCAGTTCCGTAGAGAATGTTCAGTACTTGCCAGTAACCAAGACTGTTACGGAAGGATTTAGAAATGCTGGATAAACGGGAAGTAAAGCATAATTAAGAATATGGACAAAGATAGAGATATCTAGGAGTAAGAAATAAACAGACAATACTATAAATGGGGATGGTAACTAGAGGAAAAGGTGATTAGGGGTAACGTGATCAAGAATAAAGACTGGAAAGGCAAAAATGACAGGGGAGAGAGAAGAGAGAGAGAGAGAGAGAGAGAGAGAGAGAGAGAGAGAGAGAGAGAGAGAGAGAGAGAGAGAGAGAGAGAGAGAGAGAGAGAGAGAGAGAAAGTGGAACAGCTGCCAGATATTGACATACAAGAGCTACCTTAGGAAACAGTTACACAAACTCTGTCCCTAATGAACAAATTGAATTTACGAGGTCCGACACAAGTTGTGAGCAATTGAAAGGTTGGGAGGGGAGGAGGGAGTGTGCGGTCGAGAGAGAGAGAGAGAGAGAGAGAGAGAGAGAGAGAGAGAGAGAGAGAGAGAGAGAGAGAGAGAGAGAGAGAGAGAGAGAGAGAGAGGATGAGAGGAAGTGAGAGATGAGTAAGAAGGAAAGGGAGATAAGGCTGAGGAATAGGGCAAAATCAGGTAGGCGTAAGGCAGGCGAAGATGGGAGGGAAGAGAGAGGAGTAGGTAAGTCAAGGTAAGCGTATACGTCAGCCATGGGTAAGGAAGAAGATTTAGAGTAAAGATGGGCAAGGCAGATAAACAGGTTAGATCAAAGTAGGGCAGAGGAATAGGTCAGACCAGGGCAAGGCAAGGCAAAGCAGGAGAATAGAACACTAGACCTTTGCCTCTATACATAGCTGATCACCTATACTGTACTGGGAGGGTGTTCTATACTCTTTGGCTCCCATCGCGAAGCGTCTCTACAGTCATACAAGTTTTCAAACTCCTCTCTGCTTTACACACTCAAAGTTTCGCCCCTCAGAGTATTCCATTCATCCACTACTCCTATACTATAAAAGAACTTCTTTACACTATCTTTGAAACATATCTTTTGGTTTTAAGATGTTCTATCTCCCTGTTCATTGACGATAACAGATTGTTTTGATGATAAAAAGGTTGTAACTGGGTTACCCCTTACGCTTCTCTCTATCACTGAGGAACACCGAATGGCCTCTTCCCTTCTCCTTTAACTCAGCCCTCTTTATTCTGCCCTCATGTGGACCTTCTCTATTAGTTCTCTGTGTTTCTTTAAGTGTAAGTACGTGAGTGTTTATGTGTGTGAGCGTGTGGGGGTAATCGCGTGAGTGTTTGATGCCCTCGCATTTCGCTCAAATGCCTTGGAAAAATCCACAGTCATAAAAACTGTTACATCAGTCACTTGTCTCATTGCAAAAGCTCCGAAACACCAAATGCATTCCCTAAGGATGTAGCCAAACATACACACACACAAACCACTCACAATAGCTTTGCCAACACAAGAGACTTTTGTGGTGGTGGTCATCAGCAACACAGACGAGTGCAGAAAAATATCTGACACACTGAACTTAACAAGGGAAGATATCTTCTTGAATAGTAATCAAAAGAATAGTTAGGAAAAAAATGAAGCAACAGAATTTCCTTTTAGTATATCTTGCCCTCCGGATACGTTGTTTGATGTCTTGCATGGTGAGCAAAGACAAGGAAATGAGTCGTGTGAGTTATGTATTGTCGAGTGTCATGTGTGAAGTGGATAGAGCGTGTGTTTCTGGACTGAATGCTGTCAATCCCCGTGTGTGGCTGTGGCAGGGAACAAGAAAAGACCACAATCTGAGCCATGGGATGGAACTTAACAGCCACTGTAGTGTGTGTGTGTGTGTGAGAGAGAGAGAGAGAGAGAGAGAGAGAGAGAGAGAGAGAGAGAGAGAGAGAGAGAGAGAGAGAGAGAGAGAGAGAGAGTTAACCGGAACGTTTTTGGAGGTAGAATAAATACATTTTTTTGTCATCACAGGTGAGAGTACATTGGGCCAATATTGGTGGTACAAACTATAGCAGTGAACTGTGTCATGTTTAACATTTGTATCGCGTGCTGTTCCCTTTGCTGTAGTACAAAAAAAAAAAATATACCAACCGCTTGTTTTCAATATCATAAAAATATTGCATTTACGGAAATGGATTTTAGTGATGCTTTAATTAAAAACTTCTCATCTCTCAAAGCTCTAACTTCACCATTTTATCCCCTACTTTAACATTCCTCAACCTTAGTATTCACTTGATTGATACTCTCTACCCGACGTCCCCTCTCTTACCAGTCCTCTTTCACAGTTTTCAACCCAAATGGTTTCCCCCTCACCATTCCTTCATCACAGTTCCCTACTTCAACATTCTAATGCTAACCCAGTCTCTTATATCACCGGTTTACTTGCTCGTCAGTCCGTTACACAGTATTCTGTTTTGCCAGTCTCTTGCTTCACCAGTTCTCTGTCTCATCACTCCCTTGCTTTCCCAGTCTCTCGTCTCAGTGGTTCGTAATTTCACCAGTTCATCGTTGCATCAGTCTCTTCCTTCACTAGCCTCTAACACCAAACGCCCTATGTCTAAAAACTTCCCCATCTCAGCAGAGTCTTTCTTCAATGGTTCTCTAACTTTCCAATTCCTTGCCTCACTAATCGTTTGCCTCACAGGTTTCCTTGCCTCACTAATTTCTTGCTTCATCGGGTCCTTGCCATACACCCTCTCCAGCCTTAGCAGATCCCTGGCTCACCAGACACCCTCGCTACTCCCAGACCAGATCACCTCACCAAGTCCTCACCAAACATTGTGCAAACATCCCAGGAGTTGGCACGAGGCCCTCTCCCAGGTCCGGAGCAACTTGAGCCCCTTGAGAAGCAGTCCTATTGAGGATGCAACATCAACTCGAGGCCCTGAATACAAGGAAAAGGATAAATGTCCTTCAACTCATCCCATACACAATGGTTCATTGTTGTAACATACCCATCACGTGTCTTATAGACTAGTCATACATTTCCTTTCGCGTATAGGATGTTCCGGAATAAACTGGCATACTAGTAATAGGGAGGGAGGTATTGTGTGAAGGAAAAGGGGAGGAGGAGGAGGAGGAGACGGAAAAGGAGAGAGGGAACGTGTTAGGTGTAGCAGGAAGACAAGGAGGATGAGGAGGAAGAGAGAAATGTTGAGAGAAGAGGTGGTAGCGGCAATGTGGAATGGAAGAGGAGGAGATGAAGGAATAGCGAAGAGAAGGGAGGCAGAAAGAATGAGAGAGAGAGAGAGAGAGAGAGAGAGAGAGAGAGAGAGAGAGAGAGAGAGAGAGAGAGAGAGAGAGAGAGAGAGAGAGAGAGAGAGAGAGAGAAGGAAGGATAGGATGTTGCCCGTACTCCGTCATCAGAGACAGAATGATACTTTGGAACCAGTATGCACTAGACTGTGGAGAGACATGGTACAAATCTGGCTACAGTATACACTAGAGAGATATGGGCCAAAACCGGAATCCGTAGATATTAAATTTCGTTGTGAGAGCATACAGAACAGCTTCCATCATCTATGATATTAAAATTCTTGACGCAAATATTATATAAAACTAAAATATTTACTTAATACAAAGCAATATTGTTGCGCTTTATAAAAAGAGAAATATAGCAAGCTTTATTTTCAAAAATTGCTCGGTAAATTGGGACTTGCTGTCATTGTAAAAATCACAGATTGCTAAACTAATGATTTTAAAACAGACTCTGTTATGGAGTCATTTAATTCATGAAGTCGGATAACTTCGTTGGCAAATAACAGGGATTTAGGCTAATCTTTAAATGTACATAATCGTTTATAATTCTCTCTATACTTTTTAGAGTGCATATTCACATCCTATAATGAATATGAATCCTTATGTACAAACAGTTTTACAGACTCTCTTTTTTTTTTTGAATGCAGTTGTTGTTTCGAATTGATATTTCGCACAATAATTTTTAATTTTCCAAAAGAAGGAACAGAGGGGGCCAGGTGAGGATATTCCAAAAAAGGCCCAGTCCTCTGTTCTTAACGCTACCTCGCTAACGCGGGAAATGGCGAATAGTTTAAAAGAAAAGAAAAGAAAAGGGATCAGAAATGACGCGGCCATAGGAGAAACAAATTAGTTCAAGGGAGTAACTCAGGAAAGCTGTGGGGCAACCATACACTTGCGTGATGCCACCAGATATTGCTACTGCTGCTGTGGTTGCTGTTGTTGTGTGGAGGGGGGAGCTACAACAGACACAGCAGCACCCAGCTGTTACCACCGCTGCTGCTGTTGCTGTTGGTGTGGTGGAGTTACAACAGAGACACCAGCACCCAGCTGAGGTCTGTCGGGGGTGTTTAAGCCATAACACACCCAGCGGTGGTTTAAAGGTTTTAACTTGGTAAGAGTGCGAGTTTTAATAGCTTTGGAAGTACTGCAAAGGTTTCAAGGGATTACTTTACGAGAGCGGGCTTTGAGGGTTTACATGTCCGACCAGGGGATTCGAACGATTTAAAAGCATTTCTACGAATCTGTAACTTTTTTATGTCTGGCCAGAATAGCTGGCAGAATCTTGGCAGGTAAATTGACCGAATGTAACTTTTTACATGTTTAGTTTTCTTAGGAAATGTGTTCAGGGGTTATTCTTAGGTTTATAGGTTGAGTTTTAGGGAACTGTAGCCATGTACTTCTCTGGAGAGTTTTGACAAAGTGTATATATATATATAATGCCACTGAATTTGTTGTTAATAACTTTTGTTCTCAGTATCTATCAATATATTCAACAGCCTATTGATAAGGCAGGCTATTAGAAAATATCAGTGAAATATAAAACTATAACGAGTATTCATTCTATATTCTGGGATTGCGGAACCCATCTCTCTGAAGCAATTGCTTTTTACACTCCAACACTACATATAAGAACTACCAGTGTGACACGAAATCAACTTCTGTCTCACCACTTACGGCATCACCTACACATCACATAACCCACTCAACTTACACAACCCTAGGAAAACACCTAGACATGCTACAGAATAGCAGAATGGTTAGCACTTACAAAATACACACACACACACACACACACATCTCAAACTCCTAAACACTTCACCATAGCCAACATCCCATCTTTCAAACCATGCCATCTCCCACTTAAAGATGAACACTTCAGCCAGCCAGTTTCACACGAACGTATATCAAATTTCTCCCCACAAGTAGCAAAAACCAAAAACCAACGAAATGCACTCGTGCAAACCCCCCCCTCAACGACAGCACAGACCACAGTACAAATCCAAATTCAGATAAAACTCCATTTTCAACTTAATTGCTGAATAAGAAACAGCAAATTGGTATTCATAGCTTAACGCGATGAACCACAGAATCAACAACACTCAACTCTGGCAGAAAACTCGCACATCCCCTTCCCTAACACCAAACCGACCCCATATACACGAAACACTCCTAATCAGACGTAACAACATTCCATCTTCCAAAAACACAGAGACATACTCATGGAACACTGCTCAGATACTGAGCAATAAAACTACCACATCCCAGAACAGGACGATTGTATAAGACCTACACAACATTCACCCTAGAATAACTGCTTTCCCACCTTCCACTCCACCCTACACCAATGATTCAGATAAGACCCAAAAAGAACTCCCCTGCACCAGGTCTTGACAGCATATCAAATCTCCATACAAAACACCTTAGCCCAATAACAGGTTAAGAATGTATACAGATACCTCCAACCGCTCCTGCCTGGCAAATAAAATCCCATACAACTGGACACTTACCCATATTAAAACTCTCTAAACCCACTGAATCCCTTGCTCTTATTACTCCATACAAATATCATCCAATTTCAAATTTCTTCAAAAACAATTTCACAACAGGATCAATCAAAACATTCTCCTCTCATCCAGCCAGAACCGTTTCAGACCTAGACACCCAACTACGACTTGAGATACAAACCCTTGACAACACAGTCTATAAGATTGAAACAGGAGTAGTGGGAACAGACATCAGTGAAGGATTCGGTACTGTAACCTGGCCTATCCCCTTACAAAAGATACCTAACACTGCCCTCCATAGATATGACCAAAAAAAACCGGTTGGTTGATTTTATAGTCAGACTTCTAAAACTCTTAAGGTTTACGTTGGCGTTCTACAAGGAGTTGCTCTTTCTCCGACCCCTCCTCAATCTCCTTTTACATGACTTCCCTCCATCCCCTGCTAGCCAGACAGCAGACACTTCCTCTCATGTGCAGACGATTTCTGAACTACATCATCACGGCGCTCCAGCACCACACATACAACGTGAACATGTAGCATGACATCACATAGCTAGAACAAAATGGGTTGACTACATCCTCATATAAATCCACAAGTCATCCTCTTAACCCTGGATACACACGAATCGAATCTGCAACCCCCACAGTAGCCTGTATGACCACCTACTCACCACTCAGCAACAACCATATTACGTCTCACACACGACACATGGATGGCTTTCACTCCTCACACCAGAAACATCAACATAAAAGCCATTAACATACTGAACGCTCACAGAACACTCACAAACACCAGTGTCAGATAAGGACAAGTATATCCCTTCGTATCCTTCATATACAATCTATTCCCTCTACGTTAAACTATGACTATCGTCCCTGGTCGCTAAACTTTCAAAGGCAAAAGAGAAATTGACGAAACAGACATAACTGGGAAGTTAGAAAAATCACCTGATGTTATACAACCACAAACATACAACAACAACACAACGAAATAAAAACACACTTGTAAGTATAACCTTACGTAAACACACTCCTCCACCCGGATCTATACAACGGTTCTAACCCTCTCACATCCATGACACTTCATAACCACACACCAACTTTCAAACTTCAACAAAAAACCTCACCCCAGCCTCACACTTCAGCAACCTGTATTCACAGAACTCCCTCCACCACCCCCTCTACCTCTGGCAAATACCACACTGACAAAATTCAATTACACTCCAGCGACTTGACAGACAATAAACAACCCTCTCCCGCCCTCCAATCCCAATTTTGAACTCGGTCCACAAGGCATACACACGTCTGAAACTACTGCCAAAGTGAAAACAGAGTCACGCTTTCTCGTCTGTGCTCTGGACACCATCCATCCATGTGATTTGGACAATCACATGTTTACCAAATGGCGTCCTAGCTTCGTCTCTTCGATGTATATCAACTGACTGTTATATTTCTCTCTTGTGTCTCCCCCTGATGATGTGATTATTACACGAAAGTGCACTTGGGAACTTTTCGTGTTTCATTTTCCCCGTGGACTCATAGGAATATCTTGATCACGCGCTAAATTGTGATCCTTTCCAATATATATATATATTCGTTATGGTGTTTGAGACTGTACTGACAAGTAAATGTCCAAATCTACTTCCTTCTTCACCTTTGCTGTATCTTCCTGTGTTTATCATACGCTATCATTCCTCTGGTTCTCGCCTATCACTGTATACTGTTCTGGGAAATATTCTAGCTCCCTCTTTGTCTTTGTTGACATTTACCTCCTATCGCCATGTATTGAGGCTTGTCAGCGAATCGCCAAAATCAGCAGCCGAGGGAGGGAGGTAACTCAGCTAAGAGAAGCTGTAACTCAGCAGGGATTTAAGAAGGGTACGTAAATCAGGAGTGACTCAAGAGGTCCCTAGGACCTTGCGGGGTCGTGTCAGGCCTGCACGTCAAGATTTGCATAATACTTTTCCGATGGTTATAGAATTTTGCCGCATCAGCTGACCCCTGGGTCTGGCTCTCATACTGCTGGGTCCAGCTCACTGCTGCTTCTGCTGTTGCTGGGCTCTGCTGCTGCTGTTATTGCTGCTGCCGCTGGACTCTGCTACTGCTGCGGCAGCTAGCTGTTTCTGCTGGACCCTCTGATCCCAATGCAGCAGCTGCTGCTGCTGGGGCCCTACTGTTACTACTGCTGCTGCCGTCGCTTCTGCTGGAACCTGTTGCTGCTGTTGCTGAGTTCAGGTGACGAGAGGTTGACAGGTAGCCGAATGATCCGCTGGGAGCTGAACCCACGTTGGAGGAAGCGGGTGGAGCAAATAGCCCAAATGCATCTAGACATAGCGATCCACTCGGAAGATAGTGTGGGCCTTACAGGGTTTAGTTCTGAAGGACTAAAGAGTAAGATGAGGGACTGACTCAGACAGCTGAGAGGGACGGGGCGTTGTGCTGACAGCAGGTGAGCCCGATGGCCCCCCTACACAACAGTCTGTACTACCGAGAGGTCGAGGAGGTTGATCAGGTGGGTGAAAGTGACCGTAAATTAGGTGGGCTGAATGGCAAACAGACCAAACATATGAGCTGGGTGGTTGGGTGGGTTTGGAGTAGATGGAGATGATGGTTTTCCAATCAAGTGGATGTTGTAAGTTCCCTCAGAGGGAGGCTGGGGACGCTTACACTACGAGTGGGGGAAACGGCCCACACACACACACACACACACACACACACACACATAGGCGCGCGTTAGGACAGCACCAAAATACCAATACGGGCCCATTGGAAATCCTCTGGGACAATATTGTTTTATGGGCCTCCTTATCTGGCTCTCCCTTGTGGTAAAAGGTGTAGAGGGACAGTAATCTTAAGACGAAGGTTCCCATTTGTCTGTCCAGCACCTTTCCTGGGACGACCATTGTTCACACAATCTCTACAGCCCCTCCCATCTACTGCAACATAAACACCCTCACCTTTCATCGCCCAGGCACATGGAATGGTGGACCACGACCATTCCAGGAGGCTAGAGAACTTAAGGGTCAGGTCCGACCTAGAGGGACACACCGTCAGCCCTAGACCTACAAGGAACAGTATGTCAACACCAGACCTAGCAACAAGGAACGCTAACTCCCGTTCTTCTGTGTTTCTCATCCATCTCCACCAGTCCACCACCATAGCTCATGTTGTCTGCCACACTCCCCTACCACTCTCGTCCCCTCAGTGATCTATCATTGTCTTATTCGTGCCTCCCACATAACATCCATTCATATCAGGTAGACTTTGTAGAGAACAATAGTAGTTAAACTCTACTAATCTACACCATCGACGACGAGTTAGAAACACCAGGTCACTGCCGAGTTATACCAGGTGAGAACGTGGAGCGGGAAATGACCATCTAAATGGCTTATATTACAGTGTAAACTGTTATGGCTAAAACACCTTCAGGCATTAAGTGAAGGGACTATCATTACCAGTGGTCAGGTATGATACTACAAGTTGAGAATAAGTGAGTATCATCACGGGATCTCCAGTCAACAAGTGAGTATGATAAGAGATCAGTGCAATCTGTTTTTCAAGTGGGCATCCGGGAGAGCGCCTCCGGTTTCCGGACCATCCCTCACCAGACGTACTTCCTCCCTCTCTGTATTGCAACAGGGAACACCTGTCGTTCTCTCGTTACCACGAAGTCTTGTTAAATTCACATCTTGTTCCTATATCCTGCCACTGATATGTGCTTGATATGTGCTTCTCTTGATCTGTATCTTCCTCACACCTCGCTCACTCAGTGGTCCAGTGATACGCTTTCCATCTCCTGTGTTCTGCAGGACATACGAGCTCGTCTGGTGTCTCTTATCTTAAATTTATTGTATAACCCGTGTTCGACCCTGTTCCCACCACCAACCTCCAGTATCAGACGCTGTTTCTACCACCAACCCCAGTATCAGACGCTGTTTCCACCACCAACCCCAGTATCAGACGCTGTTTCCACCACCAACCCCAGTATCAGACGCTGTTTCCACCACCAACCTCCAGTATCAGACGCTGTTCCCACCACCAACCCCCAGTATCAGACGCTGTTTCCACCACCAACCCCCAGTATCAGACGCTGTTTCTACCACCAACCCCAGTATCAGACGCTGTTTCCACCACCAACCTCCAGTATCAGACGCTGTTTCTACCACCAACCCCAGTATCAGACGCTGTTCCCACCACCAACCTCCAGTATCAGACGCTGTTTCTACCACCAACCTCCAGTATCAGACGCTGTTCCCACCACCAACCTCCAGTATCAGACGCTGTTTCTACCACCAACCTCCAGTATCAGACGCTGTTCCCACCACCAACCCCCAGTATCAGACGCTGTTCCCACAGTCAACCCTCAGTATCAGTCGCTGTTTCCACCTCAAACTCGTCTACCGGAAAATAAATCCAGAAATCGGCTTTATCTTACGACAGAGTTATGAGCGGATGAAATGTGCGGGAGGCAGACCCACGGTGGTGGGGGACGTCAGGGAGGGAGGAAGGGTGTGTGGGGCAGAGCCACGGTGGTGGGGGACGTCAGGGATGGAGGAAGGGTGTGTGGGGCAGACCCACGGTGGTGGGGGCCGTCAGGGATGGAGGAAGGGTGTGTGGGGCAGACCCACGGTGGTGGGGGCCGTCATGTAGGCGGATGTGTGGGTGAGGCAGACCCACGGTGGTGGGGAAGGGGTCATGTCACGCGGGCGGAGTGTGTGTGTGGGAGCAGACTCACGGTAGGATGAGGGAGATCAGACCCTGATGGTTAATGATGGTGTGGTGGGAGATACTGGGTTGCTGTCGACTATACCACTGAGATGAATGGTTGCTGGGGCGGACAGGGAGGTAGACAGAAGAGAGTGACATAGAAATACATAGGCAAACAGACCAACAACAGACCTAAGGTCCAACCGTGGTGGTCTGGCCTTAATACTAACAAAAAAAAAGATGCGATCAACTTAAAAGCAGTAGAGGAAAAGGATAGCAAACCACACACACACACACACACACACACACACAGAGAGAGAGAGAGAGAGAGAGAGAGAGAGAGAGAGAGAGAGAGAGAGAGAGAGAGAGAGAGAGAGAGACTTACGTACGAAAGGAAAGATCAATGAGTAAGAGAAGGAAGAATCTAATACACACAGGGATAATCATATCAGTTAATTTATGCAACATGAAATAGACAAAGCTGTATTGTCACCATACACTTCAAGGCAGCGGAAATCCACATTTGGGTCATAGAAATATCATCTGAAAGTCTATCAATGAAAGTCATTTATGGTTTTGATTGCCACACATCCTTCTGGTCCTGTGGCTGTCTCTCCCCAGGAAATGAGGAGGAGAATGATGAAATTTACAGACAAAAGACAAATTATTCTAGGAAGGGAAAGCAGTCAACACAGACAAAAATCAGAGGAGAGTCAGAGAAAAATTACGAAACCTAATTAAGGACCAGAAGTTCGAGAAAAACGAGACGAGGACAACTTGTGGTCTGGCAGTGGTTGACCTCAAAGTCAAAAGAGGTCTTCAGGGCTTCCGAGGCAATGTTGACATTGTATAATTGGGTCAGTTGGTTATAATTGATATAATTATGGCGATTATTGGGTCAAGTGGCTTCGGGGGGAAAGTTGGATGTGTTTTCAAGGTTCGCCTTATATTTTCCCTCTCTCCTGATAGATCAACACTTTGAGTAGTTAGCCCAAACGAGCTATTTGAACTGGTGACAGTCAACCTGAAAAGTTACTCAGCCAGTCCAACCGTTAAGGAGTTCGGTAGTCAAAAATGGGGTTTAGTTGTATGCTTCCAGCTCTAACAGTACTTCAAGCTGATGACTCTCATAGTGGCTTAAGCTGTAAAGCTTGGTGGCAACACAAGCTGCCAGCCTCAATGGAAAGTTAAGCTTCCAGACATGAGAACCAGTCAAACTGTCAACTCACATGCCAGTCAAGTTTGACAGCCATTGAAGTTGGCGACCTAGGCAATTATCAATTCGCCAACCAAGATGGAGAATTAAGTTGCCGACTCTGGCAGCCAGTCAAGTTCCCAGCTGAGCTTGCTTGTCAGCCAAGTTGCTGACTCAGTTCGCCTATCAAACCACCAACGTATCCAGCCAGTCAAATTCTCTGTCTATTAGAGAATCTTAGTAGGCAGTAAAGTTGCCAAGACTGGAAACCAATAAAGTTATCAATGTAAGTCGTTTGTTAAAGTTTCCAACCCTACTGATAGGCAGTTAGGTAACCAATACTGATATTCATATCATTGTTATTATCATTATCATTATTGTCATTAACATTATTATCACCATTATCATGATTTTTATTATCATTAACATTATCATTATCATTATTGTTATTGTCATTAACATTATCATTATCATTATCATTATTTCTATCATTTATATCCTGAATATTTTTCTCACTGTTATTATCATTGCTATAATAATCATCATTGCCATTATTGCTATAATCATCGGTATCACTCTAATACTAACTGTGATTATGATTACAGCCAATGATGATAATAACTTTGATAATGCAGATACTAGTAATGATATGAAAGATTAGAGAAACTTATGGTATCTTCCTTTATCTCTCATCTCTTCCCCATTCCTCCCCCTTTATCTATCTCCTCTTCTTTCTCCTGATCTATGATGTACGCATCGACTAAATCTAGTAAGACCCGAGTCTAACCTCAGAGAAACTTACTTAACAAAGACTGTCAGTCCCTGAGGCTGCAGGACGGAGACAACAACAACTAGACGCTAGAAAACATCATCAGCGCCATCTGTTAGCGAGCGGACGAACAACATTATTGCCAAATGCTGATATAAGACGATAAAGCAAAGATTTTGCCCCCTCATTTTCGACATGCCTCTAATATAGCTTTAAGCTTCCGTCATGAAGCAACAAGGCCTTAAATCTGGTCAAATATTGACAAGATAACTGCCTATTTACCGCAAAAATAACCAATAATGTCCTCAGCTGTCAACATTACAACACATTCTGCATCTCATGTTAACAAGACGTAAGCCACAAACTACATAGTTACCTGGATTGGATATATAAAACCTTTCAGACATAACTATAGGGAGATACTACCTCTATATTCTCCCGGAATAAGGACCTAACTTACATACCAGTGCCCTGTGGGTTACGTCTCTCTTCGGAGAGACCCGCCAGAGGCCGTCATCTTGCATCGTCATTATTTTGGTGTTCCAGAATTTCACTTCATTTACCACAATATTTCTTGCGTCCAGCGGCCTCGGCCAGTATCAAAATATTTCTTTTTTGCCTCCCATATTTACTGTGTCGTTTTCTTTCTTATGCCTAATTCAGCAATCGACCATTCCACAATCTCTCTTCTTGATTCTTTACATTTTTCTCTCTTTTTATGACATTGGTAAGAGCCATGACGCCTTCACTTTTATCATTATATTCTCTCTAACTCTTTTTACCCTTTTTTTTCCATCGGGATTTTTCGTAACACGAAACTATCTATCGTGCTGTAAGCTACTCATCATCCTGTATCCTCCTGGGCTGCCTTCAGTCAGCGTCGCCACAAACCTCATCATCTCTGCGTGTTAGTCATGAAAACACACTTCCAAGTCATCTTGATGACAGTATACTCTCATGGTTTGGTATGCATATGACCCTCCGTCGCCTGGCGTTCACCTCTATGAACTCATGTGTCTTAAGTAGTGCATAGACCAATAAGGTAGACGACATTGATTTTCATAACAAAGGGTTTTTATAATCTTCCAAGAGTCCATTCTAATGGACTTGGCGGGCGGCCACGCCCCTACTACTAATGCTATTGACGTGGTCGACTCACCTTCCCTGCGGTCAAGAAGTCCCTGGCTCTTAGACACACAAGTACATAACCAGTGTCTTTACACGTCTACCATTATACTCTGACCCGTTACCACTAACAGGAGATCTGAAGGATAAGATCACCTCTTTTGCAACACCACTGTGGTGCAACTGTCTCACCACCATACACCCACTGCTTCTACACTACCAGTAGCATCTGGTCTGGATAGTCCATAACTTTGTCTTTTTCCTTAATGCATTGTTGCTTTGTACATGTTTCTGTACACCCTCTCTGCTTATCAGCATTACAAAAAAGAGTTTAGATTACCCGAACACTCGCCAAGAATTCTACAAACGTAATTATCATACCATTAAGCTAGCTATTACGCTACGTATTTATTACACTACTGAGCTGTATCATTCTTGACTTTTTATCGTGCCCTTAACTGCTTATCGCACCATTATTTTTCCTAGTTGAATCTAACAACCGTATTACAAGATATTTCTCGAATCTTCGAAGTATTTATCACTCTATCAACTATATTTCATATCCTAAGACATTTATCGTACTCCTATCTAACTGTCGCGCGACATTTGAACATATGTTCAAGCTATTTGTCGTACGATGAAGCTGTTCATTGTTTATTTGTCGTATTATCAAGACGGAGCTTTTTGACTTCTCATGGAATGAGGCAGAGAGAGAAGGCAGAGCCGGTGACCTTACGCGAGGTGAGGAAGTGGTGCGGAGCGAGGCGAGGCAGGGCTGGTAACGTGACGGTGGGTCAGGCGAGGTCAATTTACTCCCTATATAAACATGAAAGTCGACCGGGTAATTATGCGGGAAAGACGCGTGCGGCCGACGGCTGCGGCTGACGGCTGCGGCTGACGGATGCGTCTGATGGCTGCGGCTGACGGCTGCGGCTGACGGCTGCGGCTGACGGCTGCGGCTGACGGCTGCGGCTGACGGCTGCGGCTGACGGCTGCGGCTGACGGCTGCGGCTGACGGCTGCGGCTGACGGCTGCGGCTGACGGCTGCGGCTGACGGCTGCGGCTGACGGCTGCGGCTGACGGCTGCGGCTGACGGCTGCGGCTGACGGCTGCGGCTGACGGCTGCGGCTGACGGCTGCGGCTGACGGCTGCGGCTGACGGCTGCGGCTGACGGCTGCGGCTGACGGCTGCGGCTGACGGCTGCGGCTGACGGCTGCGGCTGACGGCTGCGGCTGACGGCTGCGGCTGACGGCTGCGGCTGACGGCTGCGGCTGACGGCTGCGGCTGACGGCTGCGGCTGACGGCTGCGGCTGACGGCTGCGGCTGACGGCTGCGGCTGACGGCTGCGGCTGACGGCTGCGGCTGACGGCTGCGGCTGACGGCTGCGGCTGACGGCTGCGGCTGACGGCTGCGGCTGACGGCTGCGGCTGACGGCTGCGGCTGACGGCTGCGGCTGACGGCTGCGGCTGACGGCTGCGGCTGACGGCTGCGGCTGACGGCTGCGGCTGACGGCTGCGGCTGACGGCTGCGGCTGACGGCTGCGGCTGACGGCTGCGGCTGACGGCTGCGGCTGACGGCTGCGGCTGACGGCTGCGGCTGACGGCTGCGGCTGACGGCTGCGGCTGACGGCTGCGGCTGACGGCTGCGGCTGACGGCTGCGGCTGACGGCTGCGGCTGACGGCTGCGGCTGACGGCTGCGGCTGACGGCTGCGGCTGACGGCTGCGGCTGACGGCTGCGGCTGACGGCTGCGGCTGACGGCTGCGGCTGACGGCTGCGGCTGACGGCTGCGGCTGACGGCTGCGGCTGACGGCTGCGGCTGACGGCTGCGGCTGACGGCTGCGGCTGACGGCTGCGGCTGACGGCTGCGGCTGACGGCTGCGGCTGACGGCTGCGGCTGACGGCTGCGGCTGACGGCTGCGGCTGACGGCTGCGGCTGACGGCTGCGGCTGACGGCTGCGGCTGACGGCTGCGGCTGACGGCTGCGGCTGACGGCTGCGGCTGACGGCTGCGGCTGACGGCTGCGGCTGACGGCTGCGGCTGACGGCTGCGGCTGACGGCTGCGGCTGACGGCTGCGGCTGACGGCTGCGGCTGACGGCTGCGGCTGACGGCTGCGGCTGACGGCTGCGGCTGACGGCTGCGGCTGACGGCTGCGGCTGACGGCTGCGGCTGACGGCTGCGGCTGACGGCTGCGGCTGACGGCTGCGGCTGACGGCTGCGGCTGACGGCTGCGGCTGACGGCTGCGGCTGACGGCTGCGGCTGACGGCTGCGGCTGACGGCTGCGGCTGACGGCTGCGGCTGACGGCTGCGGCTGACGGCTGCGGCTGACGGCTGCGGCTGACGGCTGCGGCTGACGGCTGCGGCTGACGGCTGCGGCTGACGGCTGCGGCTGACGGCTGCGGCTGACGGCTGCGGCTGACGGCTGCGGCTGACGGCTGCGGCTGACGGCTGCGGCTGACGGCTGCGGCTGACGGCTGCGGCTGACGGCTGCGGCTGACGGCTGCGGCTGACGGCTGCGGCTGACGGCTGCGGCTGACGGCTGCGGCTGACGGCTGCGGCTGACGGCTGCGGCTGACGGCTGCGGCTGACGGCTGCGGCTGACGGCTGCGGCTGACGGCTGCGGCTGACGGCTGCGGCTGACGGCTGCGGCTGACGGCTGCGGCTGACGGCTGCGGCTGACGGCTGCGGCTGACGGCTGCGGCTGACGGCTGCGGCTGACGGCTGCGGCTGACGGCTGCGGCTGACGGCTGCGGCTGACGGCTGCGGCTGACGGCTGCGGCTGACGGCTGCGGCTGACGGCTGCGGCTGACGGCTGCGGCTGACGGCTGCGGCTGACGGCTGCGGCTGACGGCTGCGGCTGACGGCTGCGGCTGACGGCTGCGGCTGACGGCTGCGGCTGACGGCTGCGGCTGACGGATGCGTCTGATGTGCAGCTGACGGTTGCGGTTAGCGGATGAGACTGGACGGTTGTGGCTGACGGCTGCTGAACGTCTCTCTTATTCAGGAACTACGTGACTGTACCCAAACCTCTTGTGGCCATTCCAACCATAAGACAGAATACGTTTGAATAGGGTGAATTTGGTTAAGTGATCATAAAGTAAGCCTGTACGAACGCTTTAAGAGTTCTTTTGTTCAAGGACAACTCGATCAGATTCACATAACAGAAAGTAGGGTAAGTGAAGAACGATTACCTTTGGTTAAACATGGTAGTTCTCAGTATAACATCGCTCGCAACGTTGCCTTTAGCTCCAAGTTGTGGTGTTCTTGAAAGACATATGAGCCACCAGCACGGGTAGAGAGGCCTTTTAGTGTTGGGACGTGGCAACGCTGGATAACCTGTTATTTGCTGATGATTCCCTTGACGGAGGCGCATCGCCTCGGAGCGAAACCTACCCACATTTTTCTATTTGAAGTCACGAATACTGAAGCGACAACAGCTGACGTGCGTCCCACAGTATGTAATGATGAATCGGTAAAATATTCTGCTTTTAACTTTCAGTGTCTCTCGGTACCACTAGAGTGGTATGCGTGACGGAGAAATATCATCGTCTTTCTTATACATCAGTTGCATTAATAATTCATCGCAACAAGACAGTGGTTGCTGAGGGTAGCTATTCGATAGCCGCTCAAGTGGTTGGTGAACTTAGATCGTAAAAATTCCGGTTTTAAGTTAAATGGACCATAATTACATTGTTCAGGTTAGGGAAGGTTGAGTGATACATTTCACACATATAAAACGAAAGATTTATCAAACTAAAAGTATTTTTATAATGTTGGATCTCATATGCAAGTCAGTATATAGGGTTGAAGAGAAACAGTTTAGTGGTATACGGTTCGAACTAGTCTGAGACCAGTGATCCAATTCAGGATGTTTTGGACAATGTTTCATTACTCATCATTACTCTCCCTCGTTCTTTGCCAATGAACTTCTCTCAGGTGTAATTTTACTGCAGCTAGAAATATATTCGTATCCACCAATTCATTTTCTACCCGAAATCCGAGATGTCAGTTTGCTGTCATAAAATTCAGATGAAGCAGAGGGACTAGGAGTGAGCGAACCTTCTCACCGGCCAGAGCGGGACACGGAACGAAGCACTGAACCAAAAACGTTAAACAATATTAGATCATAACGAACAGTTGGAGCCAATTATTTGGTTGTTGAACCTACCCAGGCAATCAAATCCTCCATCAAGGGTGTTTTTCAAACCGTGGACTCCCATTGGACGAGGAAAATCAATGGCAATCAAAGTTCTGTAAAACACTTAACGAGACAACTCCGGATTATTGTATCTATGACGCAAAAGAAACCAAAAGCCCTTCAAGAGGAGGCCATACTGATGCAGGTACACATAGTCCTAGCGTGTGTGAGTGTATATCGCATATGTACATGTACACTCGGGTGGTATGAGGGCCAGTATATATATATATATATTCTACACCAGTGGCTGGTTGCAGTAAATTGCAGTTCTCTGTAACATCCTCATTCTTATTTTCGCTTGAGATTTTTGAGTCAGGTTCAAGCGCGGAAATTCAGTGGAGACGAAGGTGTTGGCATTCTGTGGTGCTTGATGCTGGATCCCGCTGACAGCCGCTGGCGGAGAGTGAGGAGTGTGTTGCGACTACCAAATTGGAGGTCCTTAGTGGTCCTTCGTGGTGTTGGTGGTTTGTATGTGGTACCCAGAGTGATGGAAGTGATGGGATTGGAAGCAGATCTGGCAGCATCGGCGGTACGGAGATGGTGATAGTGATGGTGAGTGTAGCAGCAAGGGTGTTGGTAGTGATGGTGAGTGTAGCAGCAAAGGTGTTGGTAGTGATGATGAGTGTAGCAGCAAAGGTGTTGGTAGTGATGATGAGTGTAGCAGCAAGGGTGTTGGTAGTGATGATGAGTGTAGCAGCAAAGGTGTTGGTAGTGATGGTAAGTGTAGCAGCAAGGGTGTTGGTAGTGATGATGAGTGTAGCAGCAAAGGTGTTGGTAGTGATGGTAAGTTTAGCAGCAAGGGTGTTGGGAGTGATGATGAGTGTAGCAGCAAGGGTGTTGGTAGTGATGGTGAGTGTAGCAGTAAAAATGATAGTTGTGATCTCATTAATAACAATAGATACAGTAGTAGATGAAGGTGATGATGATTTTGGTAGTTTACGTCTATCAAATGGTAAGACAATTAGGGTGTTCAAGCTATGTGGGTCGTGTGACGCAATGAGGATCATGTGACGGTGAACTTTGGGATGACGGTGACCACGTAATGATGTAGATGGACAGACAGGTGTTTAATCACCGTCGTACGTGGATATTTCTAGTGACGACACGAAAGTAATGAATTTCATCACTAATGACACTACTGAAGATTATAAATGACCACAATTGTCGTGGTGAAATAATGATAATGATGATGATGATGACGATGATTCCATCTGCAGTGTTGATGAAGGTAAATTCCACCACCAGACTGATGTAATACAATCTGTAGTCTGTCGGATGGTGAAAGTTCATTTCTTGCTCCTTTCACTGAAAGACTCTGTCACAAATGCTATTTTAATCACTTTACTCCCATTACTGTTGAAAACGTAAAAGCCAGAGAGCTGGCAGCGTTTTCTCCTAAGACCGTATCTATCAATTTCAACATCAGTTCAACTGATTATACTCTCGTGATGATTATGGATTAATCACAATGTCCGTCGCTACTGGCAGGAAACAAGCCGTTCACTCGACAGTTTCTATGCTCACCGAGCTCTGGGGGTCACGCCTTCGGAGGCGAGAAATAAAATGGGAATATAATCATCTGGGGTAAACTTGCTGTGCTGCTGTGTGGCTGTTGCTGTGGCTGTTCTCACACTGGAATTTGCGAGGAAGTGTGGTGGGAGGAGGGTGTATAACTTTGTGATTATTGCCGAGGTTGTGTGTTGTGGAAAAGCTGTTGAGGTAAGTTGCTTTGCCGACCGGATGATTGGACTCTGACGAGAGAGTGGTTGATGCTATGGTGGCCGAATGGATGGTTGTGGCCGTGGGTGACTCTGCATAGGGCGTTCTCCAAGGGCAGATAAGATCCACATCTGTTTGTACTGGTCGGTGGTCTAACACACAAGACCTATACCGCAAACACTTTCCATCGCGTTCGAGAAGAAGCTTCACACATTCTTAATCACAACACCACACGAGGATTGACCGTTTTGATACGTCCTCCTTTTTCCGAGGAGAAGCTTCACACATTCTTAATCACAACACCACACGAGGATTGACCGTTTTGATACGTCCTCCTTTTTCCGAGGAGAAGCTTCACACATTCTTAATCACAACACCACACGAGGATTGACCGTTTTGATACGTCCTCCTTTTTCCTCCGCAGTGAAGCTGTGGGATTCCATTTCTTCCTTCGTCTTTCCCTCCTCCAGTAACCTTACCACTTCCAAGAATCAGGCCACCAAACAACTGAGGAGATTAAGTCGATCACCCTCCCTCGTTTTCTGATTAACTATTTTACATTTTTTTTTTTTGGACGGACGCTCCTTCCCCTTGAGTCTATATACGTTCGCCCCGCGCCATGTCGCGCAGAAGAAAAGACAAAAGAGAACACTACAGCCAAAACCTACACACACCACCCTCTCACGCCCGCTAACCTACACAATACACGACCCACCAGCAGTGTCTGCGTCCTGTGACACTGGGATCGTATGATCAAATTAAACAAGATAATTAGTGTAATTCATACGTTCTATTTCCGGTTAAGTACATAATTACAAAAGTGGATCATAATTCTCTCTGCAGGAGCGCCAACGCCACTGCGACCTCACCTGTGCTTGGCGTGTGTTGGATAATTGTTATGTTGTGAATTGACGGTGATGTTTCCCCCTGGGGGGAGCTGTGCCTAACCAGCCAAGGTTTTCTGTTTCAAAAAAAAAAAAATAATAATGTTCCGAGTCTGGACGCTCATGTTTTATACATGAAAAATGCAGCGTGCATGAAGTAAAAGCTTTTTAAAACTAACGACCTTAAATCCCACAGAAAGGATGGTAAAAGAGACGGGGCTGTTCATTCAAAGCGAAGTGGGAAATGATCAAAGTTCATAACAACACAGTCTTTAGGGGAAATGTTTCGGTAAGTGGATACTGGTGGAAATGACATTAATTACATCAGACTTGTATAAGGTATTCACTGCTCCAGCTCATGCAATCTTCATCTCCCAAATTCTTCATATTTAACAAGCGAACTAGCGTCAGTTGCATCATTTACTCATGGCAATGCTGGATCCAAAACCAACAGATACTCGTCCAGTAGCCCATCATATCACCTTCCCTTCCCTACACGCTATTTCCCTCACCCTTTCCCTTCAGTCATTTCCCAGCCCCATCCACGTAAAGTGTGGCACAAAGCGCAGGTAGGAACCAGGGACATAAAAATCTATGAGTTCATCCGCCGGTTCCCTAAAGTTTCATCGTTTAACCTTTTACCTTTATGAAAAACGTAAACACTCCGGGTCTTCCCCAGTGTTTTTTTTTGCCCCTCTTGCTCTCAGAGCCAAAAACAAACAGAGCAGCTACAGCAAAAATACAACGAGAACTTGCTCCCTTCCGTGGTCCAGACTTTTATCCTCATGAGGACAGTCAGTGCAAACAAGGTACAAACAAGAGCTGGAGCAATCTTGGCCAAGATGCTCACAAGGAGGACTCGAGTCCACTTAATCCAGCTCGCTTTGAATACCAACGGTGCAGGGATCTCATTGTTCACATCATTTTCCCAACACACACACACACACACACACATAAGGCTATCATGCATGGTTCCCAGATGCATTTGGTTAAGCAGTGTATGACTGCATCATGCCATTCATACATTAGTCATCCAATCCATATTCTAGTCAGGAGGTAACAAAGACAGGCCATTGGAGTATAACATATACTGTGCCTATAAGTTTGTATCCATTATATCGAGTGAAATCAGAGGAAAAATCCAGCTTTAAGCATCTTCTAAGATCAGGATAATTTAAGCCTTATTAAAAATTGTGAATACCTGAAATACATCATTCACTAACCTTCTCTTTTCTTGGCTTAATAATTTCGAGTCGTCTAGCTGGCTCTCAGTGGATTTATTCATCCTCCTCAGAAGCATCTTGCTAACTCGCACCCTGTGTTGTCTATTCTCGCTCTTATTTTCCAAGTAGGGTGACTGAAATTGAAAGGGTGGACACATCAATGAAATATGTAGACGACTGATCATTTCCATAAACTTGAATTCAAAAACCTTACCTATGAATCTAATACTCTTATTTGCCTATCTATTTCACTGCTTCTATGCACTGCATAAATGATTATAAGATCTTTGATATGTCTTCATTGTCCTGAACCATGCCATCTTTTTCCGTAATTGATAGATTAATTGAAACAGGGTAATGACCTTCTGTTTCCTACATAAATATAAGATTTCTGAGTGTATGATTTGGTATTTTCAGTAATATCGTGTCGTACTATCGTTCACAGACACATTCATCCTGGGAACCACAAAATGGTTATCATAAGACATGCTTGAAGCGTTTTCATATCCTTATCATGTTATATGTGTTATATCTCGTATATCATCATCTCACAACACATCCTCATACAAATCATACAACATATACTGCGGTAGATTATATTAGTATACGAAAATTAATGTATATTGCAGTATATATACATGATAACAGCCCTGGCTGAGAACGAAAAGGTAATATTATTATTGAGGATCTCATCAACCTGTTAACTCCGTGTTGAGTGAATGCCGAACAACCATTAGACACACATCATCTGCATATTTCAATATCTGTCAAAATTGGACTCCGGACATATAATGAGGTTAATGTGATTTTTCAATCTTTTTTCCCCCACCACCATTTACCCAGCAGGAGACAGCCTGAGCAGGAGAAGATACAACAGCAGTAGCAACAGCAGCAACAACGGGACAGCAACAGGAGCAACAGTGCAGTCGTGGCAGCTGTAGCAGCTGAACCAACCACATCAGTAACACTAGCAGTAGCACACGGAACAGCACTATCAGATGTAGCAACAGCTGGAACAGTAGCAATAATCAGCTATAGTGACCACAGCAGCAGGAGCAGCTGGAACAGCAGCAATAATCAGCTATAGTGACCACAGCAGCAGGAGCAGCTGGAACAGCAGTAGCAACAAGAACAACACCCAGTAACAACAAGAACAGAAGCAGCAGCAGTAGCAGCAGCAGCAGCAACAGCAGCACTGGATACAACAGCAGTAGCAGTGATAACAGCAGTAGCAGTGATAACAGCAGTTGCAGTAGCAGTGATAACAGCAGTAGCAGTGATAACAGCAGTAGCAGCAGCAGTGATAACAGCAGTAGCAGTGATAACAGCAGTAGCAGTGATAACAGCAGTTGCAGTAGCAGTGATAACAGCAGTAGCAGTGATAACAGCAGTAGCAGCAGCAGTGATAACAGCAGTAGCATCAGCAGTGATAACAGCAGTAGCAGTGATAACAGCAGTAGCAGTGATAACAGCAGTAGCAGTGATAACAGCAGTAGCAGTAGCAGTGATAACAGCAGTAGCAGTGATAACAGCAGTAGCATCAGCAGTGATAACAGCAGTAGCAGCAGCAGTGATAACAGCAGTAGCAGTGATAACAGGAGCAGGATCCATCACAATGCCCACCTCCGCCTGGCAGTGCCTACACCGACATATTTCACTGCCTCTCCCACCTCTTTACCGGACACTTTTCACTGCCGAAGGAAAACCTCCTCCCCAACTTCTGGAGATCCATTTCTCTGAATCATCATAACCTCAGAACTTTCTATGCTCATATTGCGCCCGCCGCTCCCCGACGCCAAACTCCTCCAAAAATGGACTAAGAAATGATGCTTGAAATGACAACATTAAATCGTCACGCGAAAAAGATAAAGAAAAAAGTATGAAAAAAGATAGTATCATATTTCTGTTATATGGACACTAACAAAAAAAATTTATAAGCACTATTACCTGGAGTACTGTCATCAAAACGCAAATTATCAAAATAATTCACGTAAGAATAACGAATTTAAACTATGAAGTTACACATGAGATATGTAGCATATGCCTTTTTACCCAGATGGATATTTCACTTATAACTCAAGTGCAAAAACCATTTTTTTTCCCTATCAAAGATCTCAAACAGGCAACAGTTGTACTGTCTCTGGAGAAAGGGCCATTATAGTAACCTAAGCCAACCCATTTCGTCGTATGTTCTACAAAAAAAAAAAAAAAGAAAATCACAAACACTGAGCAAAAGGTTGCGTCGCCAGCAACATTCACCTGGACAGCTCAGATTCTCCCAGAAATTTCCTGAGGGCCAAATACTGAAAAATTTCTGATGATCCTGACGACGAGTTTCCCCAGTCTGTGAGTTAACTGGGCCGGCTGAGTGGGAGGCGTTAATGCCATGAATAACACACCAATGCAGAGAAAGAAGTTAGTCTCTCGGAGAGAACAAAGCAGTGGGATATACCTGGGCACAGTCGGTGAGATAGCATCATGAAGGAGACGTTGGGTAATCCCAGTGCCAAGCCAGAAGGAGGTGGCATGGAAACACTCCCTCACCTCGACAGTATGTCAACACCCATGATAGAGGATATGTAGGAAGGGTGATGGAGGAACGTCGGTCTCTCGTCGATAGTAAAGCAACGTTCCCGTTCTCCCACTTCCCTGGATCTTGGCCAGTCCCTCTCTCTCCCTCTTTCTCTCTCTCTCTCCTTCCCTCCTTCCTACCCTCCCTTCCTTAGCCATCTGATTCCCCTGCTGTGGCAGCAGTGAGGGAAGACCTCCAACTTCCTCAAGAACTTATCATTATGTAGGGGTTTTATGAGGGCATCCTCGCTCAGCGGACAACACTGGCGTATCTCTCATGGGTCTCACTGTACTCTGCTGTCTCAGTGTGGAACAGCCATCGCTGGAAGTTATGGTGAGGTGTGTGGCTGACGCAGAGCCTAGATTTTGACATAAGATCAACCAAAATGAATCACCTAGGGTTCAAAAGGTGACTGCTTTCCTCTGATCGTCCTAATATATATATATATATATATATGTATATATATATATATATATATATATATATATATATATATAGAGAGAGAGAGAGAGAGAGAGAGAGAGAGAGAGAGAGAGGAGAGATTGTTTAACTTAAGGCTGCTGAGATCTTAATGGTTCTTTGGAATTGTCCAACTACGCAGTTTTGTCGTTTCAACCTCCTCAGCTACATTTAACTCCCTCCGACACTCGTTTCCTGTCCCCTGTTGACTTAGAATACAAGCGAATGTTGAGGGCGTCTTGGACGCGATTGCTTTCGACTGCAAGGCTCTGTGTTAGCGAACTCTGATCCGAACACTTTCAAAAATTCATCGGCACAATGGTTCGAAGATTCAGTGATTTGAAGCTCCTCTTGACAGAGGTCCGAGTCTTTGCGGAAGAATGGTTAGAAGGTTTAGAAAATAGTGAGTCGAAGCCTCACAGAAGAAATGCTTCGTGTCCCTTTACAAAACCAAGGGATACTTAGAATAGGCTCGAACCATATTGAAGCAGCGAGGGACCGGCTGGACGTCCTTGAAGCTCACAGACCGTGACTTTCCTTGAAAAGGGACCTAAGTGTCCTTCATGGCCTGGCCTTCTCAGGCAATCACAGACAAAAGGTCTAGAGTGGGGAAGGGAAGTGGGAGAAGAAGACTGACTGAAGCTGCACCGAGTCCTATGTCTCGACCGGAGGGATCTATAAAACGCTGGTTCGACAAGGAGACGTGCATCGACCCGGATCATAACAAGGCTTCGAACATATCTCGGGACTTTCGTTCACAGCTGAACATGTGAAGTGATACGAAACTTTGGCGGGAATCAGAGAAGACGTAAAAGATCTATAATACATTTGGCACAACGTTAGATTGAGATTGAAGCAAACGATATTTAGTAAATCACCGTAAGGTTCACAAACGATAAAAGAGAAACTAAACGGCCACAGAGAATTCTCGACGCCATGGCGGTGCATCGTCAGAATTCTATCTAAAAAAAAATCTGAAATCCGACTCGACCCGCTGAGCTAAAACAGGATTTGGTGTCGTTGGCTGCAGACGTGGCATGACAGACCTATAAAGTCTGCACGAAATATAACTCTATTTTGAATCAATTGTATAACAACCCACTGTAGAAATCATGGAACAAAGTCGCAACTCATCCTGAGCAGACGTCTCCATCCTACAATAAACGATTAACGTTAGAATAGACATTCCTGATAACTGATTTATGTATCGAACATATTTATTGGAAAAGAAAAAATTCCCCAAACCATCAAAAGCCAGTTAATGAATTCACTGGTAGTCACAAGTTTAATCAGTTTACAGACTGGCCAAACCAGCTTATCGAAAAAAAAAATACATTATCAGAATAACAGAAGCAAATCAAAACATAATTTTCATATAAAAGTATCCATAAAAAAATATATATAAGTTTTAGACCAGTTCAGGCCAGTTCTGTGTTACAAAAAAGCTATTTTTTACTTTTTTCCTGTGTGTATCATTCAATGGCATGTGCCTGGATCGAGCGGCAAAGCTGTCTGGCACAGTTTGTTCAAAGTCAAGAATCCCAAGTGAAACATTGGGAGTCAGATCACACTTGCACATTGTCAACACCCAACATCATCTTCACGTCATCTTCCATACGTTCCACCCTGTGTCACATTACACTCTCAATTGCCTTTCAACTACTAACACTGCAGAAACGTCATAATCATTCTACAACCATTTACCTAATAACCCAAAACTCTTTACGAACTAATCAACAACATTTATGTGGCTTTATCAAATGAAAAATTGGTTGCTACAACAACTCCACTGATGCCTTAATTTGAGGATTGAATTCCTCTCTCACGGCAGTTGACCGTCGAGGTTCGCCATCACCCCTCAACTACAGCAAAGCAAGTCACCGAAATGAACCACTAACCTGCTTACTCCATCCTCGTCGCCATAGGCCAAAATATTTGCCCTTCTTTGATCCTCGCTTTTGGATAGTTGTTTCCTTGGCATATGAGACACAGTGAACGACTCAATTGTATGTATTCTTTAAGGGATATATCAGCACAAGTATAGTTGATACTCGAGACCTCTTGTGTCGCTGGTTCAAACGCCTCTCTAAACATCAACAAACCGCTTTACTTCTTACATCTGCTTACGTCCCTCCGCTGCGGCAAGTAGTACTTTACTGTCCCGACGTCTCCGTTTAGAAAACATTCCAACACTTGAA
The DNA here is from genome assembly GCF_036320965.1 of Panulirus ornatus. NCBI lineage: Eukaryota > Metazoa > Arthropoda > Malacostraca > Decapoda > Palinuridae > Panulirus > Panulirus ornatus. The sequence goes on from NC_092245.1 coordinate 17,748,391, forward strand.
ATACAGATATCATATATATAAGCAACCTCTGAACGTAGCTGACGTCGACCACACTTCTCCCATAAACCCTTGAGCTAACATGACAGACTTGTAAACAGTAGAACACCGTGGTTGAACATAAAGACTAGAGGGATCAGTTTGACCACCTAAAAGACTTATATAGGACAAACTACTTTGGTCTTGATTTTCAGTTATCATCCAAACACACACACACAGACACACACACACACACACACACACACACACACACACACACACACACACACCTTCCAATTCGTCCCTCTCCCTTCCCTTACTCTCCCTTCTCCTCACAGCACATCTTCTCCAGTAAACCACGTATCCTAAACCCAGTCTCTCCTCCCTTCACCCTTCCCACAAGCTGGTCTCGGGGGAAATATTAAACGATATTTGGCCATCAGTCGAGGTGGGGAGGAGGAGGAGGAGGAGGAGGCAGGTGGCGACCCCCTCACCCCGCCTCTCTGATACAAACATTGTTTACCCAGCAATAAACCTCATCACGTGAACGCGAGAAACTTGCACTATATTGTGGCTGGTACTAATAAGGGAGAATGTGACGGGTGTGTTCGGTACGGGTGACGGTCTTGTGACGCATGGGAGATGATGTGTGTGGCATCTCGCTCAGTTAGTGACGCTCCATGCCAAGATATGAGCGCCCTTGATGAGGATTAGGGAACTGTAAGTTTAAACTGCCTCCTGATGAATGTGAATGGCACCTTTGCGACGTCCTAGTAACAGGTTATGGGTCCTTGTGACGACCAGTGACAGGGAGTGGCACCTAGAAATGGCTGGTGACGTGCTCTAGAGGGTTAGGGGAAAACCTGTGACGCCTGGTGACGGAGTGTGACGTCAATCCGATAGATTGGACTGCGACACCTGAGCGGAGGGGGAGCGTCACGAACCTATACAAAGGACGTCATTCTCACAACTCGTAAAGCTCATTCCACCACTTCACATCACGAGTTCTCTGGGCATCAAGGCACGGTGGGTTAGCTGCTTGTTCTTCCAGAAGAGACACTAGGAATCCTGGACCTCCCTTGGGAAGGCGCCTCTACTCGCGCCCCTCTCTCTACCTCTCTTGTCGTTTCGTCTTATTCAAATTCCGCATCTCGAATGGCCGGGGGCGCCCCATGATGTCCTCTTACGCGAGGGTGTTTTTCCAATATTTTATACCAAGTGGTGGTGAGTGGGAGGAGGAGGGAAGGAGGGAGACCTACCAGAGACTTTTATTGTGCTTTATACCATCGTTATCCACATGAGAATCACATATATTTGTCCGCGTGTAGACGTGTGAACGTTTGCTAGACTTTCACAATGGTGGGAAAAGGAGTGACGTAACAGTATACCGCGACACACACACACACACACACACACACACACACACACACACACACACACACACACACACTTGGAGGGGTTGCCATCTGTGTGCCATAAGATTTATTCATATCAAGACTAAATGATTACATGGGATCTGGTGAGGAGTTTCTCCTATGAGTGAACGTGGTAATCATAAACATTTACTTCCTAATGACTACAATATACGTCATCAATCCATTGATGACGTTGGTAATTGTCCTCGTTTATGTAAATACGATCATCATTATTACCATAATGATAATAATTGGTGATAACGATAATGATAACAATCATCATTATCTTTATTTTAGATCAATATCGTCATCATCATCATCATCACTATCATTATGATCACTATGTTCATCACTGTAGTTTGTTCATCATTGTAGATAGCATCATCATCATCATCATCATCATCACTGTGTCATTACCATAGATGGTGACGTCATTATATTTAGTAATGTTGACGTCATGTATTTCAAAATTGCCATTATCATTGCTCGTGTGTGTGTGTCTGTGTGTGTGTGTGTGTGTGTGTGTGTGTGTGTGTGTGTGTGTGTGTTTGTGTTTCAAGCAGGTGACCTCAGAGGGTGAAGAAGGGAAGGGAAGAAGGAAGATGAAGGAGCCGGGAAGGAAGGAAGGAAGGAAGAATGAATGAGCTGAGAAGGGAGGAAGAGAAGACAACTATTTGAAATGATTCAAAAAAAAGATATGATGATGGAATCTTAAGGAGAAGGTAAGGTCGGAAATCCTTCAGTAACAAAACTGTTCCATAAACATAATGCCAGTAGATCATAAAGTCCTTTTTGTAATGTGTTAGTACCAGTCTGCGGACACGGAGACCCTACGGAAGTGGTTGTGGATCCATAACCCTACACCAGCTCCTTGAAGTTGTAGATCCTTAACCCTACCCCAGCTCCTTGAAGTTGTTGACCCATAACCCTACACCAGCTCCTTGAAGTTGTAGATCCATAACACTACACCAGCTCCTTGAAGTTGTAGATCCATAACCCTACACCAGCTCCATGAAGTTGATGATCCATAACACTACACCAGCTCCTTGAAGTTGTCGATCCATAACCCTACACCAGCTCCTTGAAGTTGTTGATCCATAACCCTACACCAGCTCCTTGAAGTTGTTGATCCATAACCCTACACTAGCTCCTTGAAGTTGTTGATCCAGAACCCTACACCAGCTCCTTGAAGTTGTAGATCCATAACCCTACACCAGCTCCTTGAAGTTGTAGATCCTTAACCCTACACCAGCTCCTTGAAGTTGTAGACCCATAACCCTACACCAGCTCCTTGAAGTTGTTGATCCATAACCCTACACCAGCTCCATGAAGTTGATGATCCAGCTCTTAAAAATCTGCTCTATGACAATGTGAAAATCCTGACGCCATTCATAGATTACCTCCACTCCTCTCAAAGTCCAGTTCAAGAACGTTCTTGTTTTTATTTGTGTGTGTCTTCGTCTTGTTTTCCCCACAGCCACTCCAGTTGCACCAGTCTGTGTTCACACATACGACCCTCGTAGTCTTCATCTTCCTGTGCCGAGAAATGTCCCTCCTCTTTCCTTATGGCGTCAGTCGCAACTGCTTTTAGTTTAATTCACAGTAAAAGGTGTTCCTCTCTAATGCCTCCCCCAGTGGAAAACGAGGAACTTCATCAAAACGCTTAAAAGTCTTGGTTGCGCAAACATAATTCATCAGTGGAACATTGCGATGCATATTGCACTGAGCATTGCATGACACGGGTTGTTGTTTCTATTTCTTTCATTTGGAATCGAAGCTTTTTTTTTTGCGAGTGCCAGTTTGACTTTAAGAGTAAAGTATCTGGTGTCGACAGGAAAGAAAAGAAATTAGCCACAATGTTTTTTTGTTTGTTTTACACCAAGATTGTTGAACACACACACACACACACACACACACGCATAGGTACATACACACACACACACATATATATATATATATATATATATATATATATATATATATATATATATATATATATATATATATGCACTTATTGGTGTTACCGGGCTCCGCTTGCTTGTGGTTGCCCCGCGAATGAAACGTCACCATCTACGAGGCTGTATTATCATTAGTAAAATCTAAGATATTGTCCGTCCACATCTTTCAATTCTTCCCCACCGGAGGTAAAAGAAATTTGTATTCTTTTTTTCAAAAGAAAACGTAGACTTTTCTGTTCTTCTTAACGTTACTTCGCATCATCAAGCCAGAGGGATCGAGTCTATAAGTCTCACATATTGGATCCGACTGTTTCGACACCGGGGGTACGCTTGTATCACCTCACTGTTATTCTGTGTCATTGAAGATGGATAGACACGTTCGCCTCTGTCCTGAAATGTACTGAAGCGAGAGCGAGGCTGTAAGGTCTTACACATAAGGGTGTTATGTCGTTACAAAGCACTTCAGGGAAATCAATGTGAAATGCACTGAACCTAGTTCTCTATGTCTTGGTCATAAAAGAATAACTAGTACTCTCGCGCTAAAGACTGGAAAATATAAAAGAAACAGAATCAATTTAAAGAAACAGAGAGCTCACCAAACGCCGGAGGTAAGTTGCATGAGATAACAGAGGATGATGACGAGGAAGGATTTTAAAAAGAGAAACAGGAAGGGAATATCAGATCTCCGGAGGTTGTGGAGATACTGTCGTATGGGGAGACCAGCAAGAGACCTTAAGAGACCAGGGACCAAGAGAGACCAGGGACCAGAAGAGGCCAGGGACCAGAAGAGGCCAGGGACCAAGAGAGACCAGGGACCAGAAGTGACCAGGGACCAGGAGAGACCAGGGACCAGGAGAGACCAGGGAAAGTTTGTGAGAAGAGGAAGACAGTGAAGGAAGGCTAAAAAAGTTTCTGGACAGTTTCAAACTTGGTGGGATGGAGGACACTGGGGAAGGAGATACGCGGGTAGTTAGGTTAAGGTAGGTGGATAGGGCTAGTGAGTAAATGTATGAACAGACAGTTAGATAGGTTTATGAATAGGTGGATAGGGTATAGGTGGATAGTGTTGGTGAATATATGAGCAGGAAGTTAGATGGGTATTTGAATAGAGAGATACATATGTGAACATAGAAAGAATACAGTTACTTGTGTACACTTTTGCCGACAACTGTTGAATAAAAAGAAGAAAGAGTGGTTTTGGCCGGTGTGTGGTGATAGCAAGAGAAAGAGATGCTTGACAAGGATATCAAAACTTGTGTCTCGAGATCTGAAGCAGATGCGCCCACTTCAAGATAATGTGTCATATGAGACGACTGAACATTGAGGAAAAATTATATCAAATGAAATCAAATCTGGACACAAAATGATATCATACGAATAGAGGAAATATGTTATTGAAGAAATTTAATAAACATGAAAGAACCGCGAAATTTCAGAGAACTAAAATGTGACGTAAAACATGGGTACGAGAACAGATGTGGAGCCGAATGAGACTAAGGATGTGATAAGTAAAAGTAGACTGAGTTAAGAGGGCGGGAGATTAATGTTGCTGAGGATATTACACAGAAGTCAGTCACCAGAAAAGGTGAGAATAAGTTCGAGTTATGGGAGATGATGGGGGTATAGCAAGACTAATGTGGAATTGAGGGAGACTTGAGGGAAGAGAAAACTGAGATAGTCTACGAAATATTATCAAATGAGAACTACGTCGAGGAAGAAATTGGTACCCCTAGACTATCAGAAAATGAGAGATGGGAGGACGAAACTTAGAAGTCGAGAAAAATGGGAAATAAAGATGCGAGTTACGTCTCTCAGGTTGTGGAAATACGAAAGAGCCAAAGGCCTGAGACAGCTGTGAGCTGCTGTGGCCCTAGGAGGTATGGGAACGTAGAGACTTCAGGTAGCGGAGAGCTGAGGAAATTGGTTCACTTGACCACCTTGAGGGGTTTGTGATTGGTTCAGGCGACTAGCGGGGTTAACAAGGTGGTGGTGGTGGTGGTTAGGCGAGGGCAACGCGGCGAAGCTCTGGAGACTCAGCGAAACTAATGGCTTTAACCATTCTACGACTGGCTCATAACACACACTCATGGCACCATTAGGATCTGAAGTGGGACTTATACAGAACCCTGTGGGAGGTTTACCATGAACCTGCCCACGATGAATTTATCATTATTAGAAAAATCTCAGGAGCATTCATAAAACAAATCCATCTCCGCTTCTTGGAAATCCAAACCAAAATTTTATTAGTTGATCGAAGGCAGGAATTATTGCTAGAATGGACCCCGTCTTCAAGTTATAATAAAAATTTCCACTCCAACCTTCACGGCCATTGAGCTCCTGCCTCGGAGAGAAAAATGAAGCAAATGTTCCACTCACAGGGGTATGTATGAACAGGTCCACACACACACACACACTGGCCGCTCATTAGATTAACAAGGTTAACTTGTTAAGCGAGGGTAGTTGACCTGAGGTTCACTGTGAATTTTCTATATCTGACGGCACGAATAGTGTGTGTGTGTGTCTATGTGTGTGTGGGCTCGGTACGGCTTCGACCAGGAGCGTACTGAGACAAAGAGTTCGGTACAGCTTCGACCAGGAGCGTACTGAGACACATGGTTCGGTACAGCTTCGACCAGGAGCGTACTGAGACAAAGAGTTCGGTACAGCTTCGACCAGGAGCGTACTGAGACACACGGTTCGGTACGGTTTCGAACAGGAGGGGTACTGGGACAGAGAGTTCGGTACAGCTTCGACCGGGAACGTACTTACATCAAAGATTCAGACGTGTCTCAGAACTATCGTCCATAACTTCTCGTTTTCTAAGTGTGCACAACTTTACGTCATAGAAAACTGTTGTCTTCTTACTGGGTGAATTTTTCTGGTCATTGATTCATAGCCTGTGCTCGAACTCAAGAGAGTTCGTCTGTAAGAATTCACACGGGTATGTTTACTTAGATATATAGATACATCCTCCAATTCCAGACTGTTATTGGGCTTAACATACCAATTCTGCAGGTCATAATGCGTAGATCCTGCATGGAAATCAAGGACAGTATCATCACAAACATATTTAGAAAAGTATTGAGATAAAGAGATTAGGAATACATCTATATATGGCGAGATGAGCACGCGACCCGTCCTTCACCATGATCTATAGCCGACCAGACGCGCATAAAGCAGCTAATGTGATTCTCATTGTGGCTCTCTAAGGATCAGAGCAGCTCACTCGTATATCCTCACCAGTTCCTTAATGGGAGGAAGTCACAGTCTTGTTCAACCTGAGATGTGTAGAAAGAGTTGTAGTGAAGTTTGGGTGATAACATTTGCCTTTGAGAAATAAGGAACTCTCTTATTTTCGCTGAATAAGTTGGCTGTTCAGAGTTAAGGAGATTCATTTTTCAATAATGCCTTCACGAGCACATGAAGTGTAGATATACTGACATCTAATTTGCACTGTGTCTATATATTCTTCCCTCACCCTGCTAGTATTAGTGCTGTAACTATTCTTCGTCCCTCCCTTTTGGCACTGCTGTAATCATATTCTCCCGGGCACTTCTCCAGAGAATCAACACTTCTCTGACACGACGCATTCTGTGGCACTCCAGTGGTAGTGTCACCTCTGCCAATGGCACTGCACGGCGGATGTCCGTGATGACTTCTGGGAGGTACAAGCGTAGGGTCATGGAACTTTGAGAAGATGGACGTGTAGGTCTGAATAATGATCAAGTGAAGTGGTCAAGGCTGGGACAAGAGGAGGAGGAGATGGCTCTGGCCTGATGAAAGTATCTTCACTCCTGGTGGCATCCCTGGTAAGCACACACACACACACACACACACACACACACACACACACACACACACACACACGAAAATGATCACGACTTTCAAGTTTCTGTGCCGGTTTGATGATGTCAACAGAGAATATTTCTTCGAAAAACGCCCAGATGGGACAGCCAGAGGCTATATGAAGAAAATAAGTAAACAACTTATTAGAAAATGATGTAATATACTTCTATAGTATCAAAGATGATGTGTTATACTTCTATAGTATCAGAAATGATGTATTATACTTATATAGTATCAGCGTAATGGATGAACAGAATAAGCTGTGGTGAAGTGGCAAATGCTGACAATACAGATGGATTTCAAAAGTTTTATGATTAGTCGAGACAATTCAAGAGCTTGAGCCCTACATGTGTAGTACTCTCTCCCTGGACAGTATAAGTAAGAAATCATACAAATGCAATCAACCATAAACAGACAGACAAACAAAGATCTACTCATTCAGTTATTCCCTGACATACAGACGCACAGACAACCATACAGACACACTGGCAAACAGACACACTCACATTCATACAGACGTTCTAAGATTCTCATAGTTACTAGTATATAACAATGCTAGTTATGATTTCCTTTGCGCTCTCATGACATGTGCAACACGGGACAGATCTATCACTCATCACTGAGCCATGAAATTATGCAGATTTGCATAAAACACGTACGATTCCTATGAAAGCTGATGAACAGAAATTGGAACCCGAGGCGGAAAATTAAGTTTTTTTTTTTTTTTACGACCTCTGACTTCATACTGTCTGTCTGTCTGTTTGTTGCTCCACCCGTTGTGTGACGTGGTGATCACAATGACCATCACCACACACACAGCCAGGAGACTCAGGGTTTCTTCTACCCTCAACAGAAGGGCAATCCCAAAAATTAAGACACTTACAATGGATATCTAAACACGCCATGTTGTGAAGAAAAATCTTTTTTAATTACATTTTTTGTCTAAAGTTTTGCATCTTAAAAATAGTGAAAGATTTTGATTACATTGTCTCGTCTCTATTCAAACTGTGTTGATGCGGTATGTAAGCACGAGTGTGTCAGGCCTGAGTGACACTGGGAAGTCCTAGATGTGTCAAGTATGAATACGAGGAACGTATCAGACGAGCTGTGACATTAGTGACACTTTCACCTGTCACGATATAAAAGTGATGCACTTAGTAACCAAAAATAGTGTCACATAAGAGGTGACACTTGTATCTGCTCCTAGTGTCACTTAGACAAGAGGTGACACTTACATCTCCTCCTAGTGTCACTTAATAGGTGACACTTACATCTCCTCCTAGTGTCACTTAGACAAGAGGTGACACTAATATCTCCTCCTCGTGTCACTTAGACAAGAAGTAACACTTATACACTTATTACTCCTCTTTGTGTCAAGTGTACACCAGGGGGCGTCTAGCAAGACAATGACACTGTGTATCTAAGTGAATGATGACTCTGCCATCACCACACATGTGACCCCCCCCTCTAACGTTACATCTGCTTCAGGACTGGGGTCTATATGGCGAGAATGTCGCCCCGTGTTCATGGTGGCGTCCTTACTTATGAAAGCCATTGTGTGTGGTGGGTTATGTTTAGGAGGAGGTGGGGTCATGTCGGATCATGGTATGGGTGGGTGGGTCATAGTGGACCCACGCTGGGTCATACTGGATCATGATGAGATAGTTCTTTACTCATGGCAACTCACTCTCTCTCTCTCTCTCTCTCTCTCTCTCTCTCTCTCTCTCTCTCTCTCTCTCTCTCTCTCTCTCTCTCTCTCTGGCCTACGTACAGTAACTCTTCGCAGTTGCTGATGTGTCGTAACGAAGTGCGACGCGAGTTACAGCCGAGGGGGGTTTTGGGGTTGTCAAACTGACATCGTGTGGTCGGTGCCTTAAACGTAACATTTGGACACTTGAACAGAAACGCAAGAATCACACGATTTAATCCCCCTTCCCTTCCTCTCTCTCCACACACACATACACACATACACACACACACACACACACACACACACACACACACACACACACACACACGAGTAAAGGAAGGAGTGAGAAGTGGATGCAGAGTTGTTGCAAAATAGAAATAGAATGATAAACATATACAGTAGTAGAGAAAGAGAGACGAATCATATACAAAGAGAGAGTAGAAGTAGAGAGAGAGAGAGAGAGAGAGAGAGAGAGAGAGAGAGAGAGAGAGAGAGAGAGAGAGAGAGAGAGAGAGAGAGAGAGAGAGAGTCACAGGACAATGAAACATTCACAGGCTGGTGGTTGGTCACTCCATGAATAGTGGAAGAATAAGTACAGAGGGCAAGTCTTGCATCTTTCATACCTATTCCAGCTTTACTTCCCTCACTGCCTCGTTCGAGAAGTCTGTTTCTTTCCAATATGCATGAAGCGAGCAGGTGGGTGGGAGACATTAATAAAGATGAATTCGGCAAAGCAAATGATATATCAGATGAGAGACAGAGCAACAAGCAGAAGGTAGTATAGGCAAGAAGGTTTGGCCTTGGGATATGTGATGCGAAGTCGACCTGGCATCGGAAGATGAAAAGAGATTCAGTTATTATGTCACCGAGAGAGAAAATATTTTCGCCTGGCTTTGGAAATGGGAACTTTCGCGTGGATTCAGGGAGATGCAAAGGAAGGAGGAGGAATGAGAGAGAGAGAGAAAGAGAAGCAGGAACAGAGAGAGAGAGAGAGAACCGAGAAAGAAGCCACACCGAAAGAAATCCAATAGCAACTTACCAAGCCTTCAGAAAGCACTGGGGAGCACCACAGTACCCATGTTACCATCCTTCAACCGTGTCTTATGATCGGGTCACTGTCACCTCCTCCCGTAACAACATTAATAGGATGCTGCTGGAGACAGCCAGGCCAGCGAAGTGGCTGTACCACCGAAGGAGAGGTGCAGAGGCGAGCGTCTGCAGTATTAACGAAGGTAGCAATATCCGGCAGTGGAGAGGGGGTTTCCCGCGCTGCCTTCAGGCACAGAGTGGCTTTGACCAGCGACCGCAGTGAGGAGAGTCTGAACTCTCTATATCATTCCCTGTTTCTCTGATAAACGCTATCTAATGCTCCTTGTGTTCCCTTGGTTGGAATTCATACTCAAGCGACAAGAGATCTGTGTCGCATCGTCCCGAAGTGAGGGGATGTTCTTTCTACCATATACTGCCAGTAATGACATCTGACAGCGTTGTTAGGTGGTTTTCTGGCGTATGCATGACCGCCATGATCAAGATGAGGACTGATTCTTGTCACATACTTGATTTATCTCGTATTATGACATATCTGTACTGCAAATATCGACGTGAATTTTGACCTGCCATGATTCTATTTTTCTCGTTCATGTTGTGCGTTGACACAAATGGACATAGAGCTAAGATAACAAGGTGAGGTAACCAACCTGGTTGGGCGCTGCTTCGCTGCCAATTATCACTTTTATTGCTTCGTCTGTGGACGGCCACAGGAGCAGCCTCGCTCACTCTTCTTCTCATTTCTTTCGTATTTGGTGAACGATGACACCAGAACAACGCATCAACACCCAGTCGAAAAGACATTAAGCTGAAGTAGAACAGACATGAAAGAAAAGGAGACATACATAGAGAAATATGTATCGTACAATGAAATTGATGAAAAGTAAGAAATCTCGAAACAAAAGACTGCAGAAGTCAACCACACTTGGCCATGATTGGTTTCTAGCTTCGGGGTTCGAAGTGGGTCGAAGCCGGGCTGGAACGCGACCATTCAACCCGTGTATATACGAACCACACTTGTTCGAAACGATTTTTTTTTACGTGAAAGTAAACTTTGGGAGATGGAGTTTTATATATATATATATATATATATATATATATATATATATATATATATATATATATATATATATATATATATATATATATATACGTATGTACGCGTTTGTATACGTATAGAGGGATAAAACATGCATATATTCGTGATTACGTGTGTGTGAAGAGCATTCGGAAGTTAAAGAAAACGGAGATGTGCTAAAAGTGGCATTAGGGTAGCCTAGACTGCGGTCTGGAGGTGTGGGTTTTGAGGTGGTAGAGGGAAGGGAGGCGGTCACACACCTCCACTGAAACCCCGTCAAGTGCAGGTGGAGGACTACCAGGACGCGTCTGGAGCGCCTTGAGTGCTTTGCTGATAGGGGCCGCCGTTTTCATTGTTGGAAGCAAGGTTGTTTTCCACGCTCTTCTCTCTCTCTCTCTCTCTCTCTCTCTCTCTCTCTCTCTCTCTCTCTCTCTCTCTCTCTCTCTCTCTCTCTCTCTCTCTCTCTCTCTCTCTCCAAACGAATACCCAAAATACCTCAACCTTTATTGGCGGGATGACAGTGCTAAAACCCCCTCCCCCATGATCATGAGACCAATTCAAAAAATCGCGACGTAAAAACCCACATAGGCAAGGGAGACGCTAAAGTCGGATGTCCCACATACACAAGCCAGAATTCCCACCCTTACGGCCATGACCACTTTTACCATTCATTCCCAGAAGAGATTCCACTCAATTTAAGAAATGTCAATAAGTTATTAAAGTGTGTCAGACACAGACGAACGGTGAGCCTTATCTACCACCGCCAGACGGGGGGGTGGGGAGGATGTGGTGTGGGGTAGGGGGACCTAAACCTGGACTGGTTCATTACTGGAACTGGGAGAGTTTTAATTCTTAGGGCGAGGTTGTAGGTGGCGTTGCAGAAGAAGAGCCGGGGAGCACCATTGCTACTTCCCCACCTCCCAGATATTTGCGTTTTTTTTCTCTCTCTCTCTCTGAAGTGTTTCCGTTCGTAGGAGAGAGAGAGAGAGAGAGAGAGAGAGAGAGAGAGAGAGAGAGAGAGAGAGAGAGAGAGAGAGAGAGAGAGAGAGAGAGACGGATGGATGTGAGAGAGAGGGAGGGAGGTGGTGTTAAGGACCTAGAAAAGGGCCTTTCATTAAGCCACAGACTCAACAAAGCTTGTGTCATAACACCCACTACCACCACCACAGACTCCTTGGGACAAGGCTGGACCTACGGAGGAGATCACAACTCACTACGAGGCAAAAATCCTGTATGCCTTACCCTGAGCTGGACGAGGTGTGATACGACTGGGTGAAAGACGGCACAAGATGAGGATTGCTCCTCTACTTCCATCCCTTCGATCTCACCCGGAGACAACTCTCCCTTTGCGCATTCGACAGAGAAACTACTTAAGACACTACTTGCGATCTTCTTTTTTTTTCTAGCGTTATTAGCTTCCTCTTATGAGTCTGTTATGAACGGAAACGAGAGCATCATGCGAGAACATTGGCTCCTCTTCCTGGCGTTAATGGGTTTGTGAGCCATTTGCTTCAACAAGGACGGTAGTCGCAGGTCGGCGTATCCCTCGACTGTAAGAGACGTCGAAGTGACCCCGAACCCCACCCTGGCATCAACCAGAGGAGAGGAGTTGAATCCAAAAGAATTTTGATCAATGTAGTGACCAGAAACTATAGAATGGGACGAAAATATAGACGATAGTACTAATAAACTTTGTAACGACACTGACATCAGTCAGTAATACGCACTTCAACCCCATCTTCAAGGCTGCTATGTAGAAAGGAAAATGTAATACTTCCTTTAAATCTAATTCTGTTCCAACAGGAGCTAGAGGAACACCAATGGTCGAAAACCGGAGTTTTAAGACATTCGATCGTGCTCAAGAGCCTCATAGTCTTGCTCGAGGATTATACCATCATATTTAAGGAATCGAAACCCAATATCGTTGAGCACAAACAGTAATCAGGTCTAAGGACTTTAGAACATAGCAACACTCGGACGTATGAGGCCATGACCCACCTCGATTTCGACCTAAGCATCATGACTGAGGATCATGCAAGCCAAACTTTATCTTCCAGGCGAGGCAATGGCTTTGGTGGCAGTGTTACATTGTCATTATTTGCATTACAAACTCCCGACCCTTGCTGATCATCTTGTGGTAGTGTGGCGAATGTAGAAAACATTACGTGGGAATGGCAGATAGCGAGAAAGGCAGACACACGGTAGATATCTCGGATAATGTAAGAAAGATACGCGGGATAAACAGACAGACAGAGCGATGAACAGTCCTAGTGGATGAACAGAGATACAGAGAGACAGAAATATATATGCACGCCCTCAGCACGCCCTCATTACACACACACACACACACACACACACACACACACACACACACACACACACACACACACACAGCTGTACGTGAGTGCTATACACAGCACACCAGCCACTCGTGAATAAGGGAGAAGCGAACATGAAATTTTAATTGCTGTCTGAACAAAGGCTCTTTTTCTTATGACGGGTGGAGGGGTAGGGGGTGAGGGTGACCATGGAACAGAGGGGGATGGGGGTGACCATAGAACAAGGTGGGGGGATAGGGTGCTGGAGCAGAGAGGGGAGGGCAAAGGGGGAAAGAGGGAAGTGAGTAACAAAAACGTTTACATGAGGTCCCATTGTTATCACCGGGTGAAGTTGAGCTGTTATATTTTACGACAGATTGATGGAGGGGGAGGCGGATACTGTGATTTCTCCCTTCATAAGGGAATAATTCCAGAATGAAAGCATATAAAAAAAGCTATACTGCAAGTATATACTTCTGGAGTCATGGCACAATGAGTTTCATATATTGTATATACGCATTACGCTATACGTTAAACATGTTTGAGGGGAGGGTTATTATTTCCATTGAGAGGATATAATTATCAACTTGACAGTCTATATGCCGGGACTCGAAGGAAGGAAGGAAGGAAGGAAGGGAAAGGAGGAGGAGTGGAGATGGAGTAATGAGGGAATGGGGGTGGGAGTCAGGCAAGCATGAGTAAAGGAGGAGGTAAGTGGAGGGGATGATGGAGAAGAGAGGTGAGGAGACGACCGGAGAGTACCAGGGGTGAGGGATGTGTGATGGAGGTCATCATTTGTAGACTCCAGATGGGACAGGACTGTCGTGGTGTGTGGTGTGGACCCTCTTAGGGTTGTCGTGTGGAGTGAGGACTTTCTTGACAGCTGTAGTGTGTGTGGTAAGGACCTCTTCAACAGACAGCATTCGGCATAAGACAATGCTAACCCTTATCATGACCAGAGGAAAGCCATTCACACTACATATCATCATCAAGGATAATTTTCTTGTAATCAGACCAAATTACATATCAAAACAGGTAACCCAAAGGTGGAGGGAGGTACGGTAGGCTTAGAGACTCCTTTGTTCCCCCTTCCGCTTTCCCTTCACTCATCCCCTGTGTACCACAATGTCAGCTAAACCCCCAGCAGAGAGCAGGTAAAGCTGCCGTAAGATCAGCACGCAACACCACACTACACCACGAGCATTCGCGATGTAGTGGTTAGTGTCACTGACCATGATTCACGCACGGGCCCTCCCCAGGTGTAAATCTTGGGCGCGGTACTTGGCCCATAGCTATCCCAGCTGTTCATCCTCCCCTCGTAGGCCGATCGATAAATGGGTACCTGGCTTAGGGTGCTGTGTGTGTGTGTGTGTGTGTGTGTGTGTGTGTGTGTGTGTGTGTGTGTGTGTGTGTGTGTGTGGCGCTCTCGGGCCGTCTACATGTGAACATGTCGACCTGGACTCACTCACTCTCCCCCCAACACTTTGATTCTTGCATTACGCCTGAGTGGACCCATCACCTCCACACAAGATAGTGTACCTCCAGTGAATATGACTGTGAAAGACAAATACATATTGGATACCCTCACCAGTGAAGTAGCAGGGAGTCCCTCGTGATAGAAGACCTTATATCGGAGCTATGGTCGCCTCAGTTCAAACAACAAGACACTGATATATTCCTCGAACCTCCGGCTGTTGAAGGAGTTGTGATCCAGCTGAGTACAGGGACAACTGAAGTCGTGACCCAGCACCTACACCACACCACCAAGACTAACCGCCGATGACCGATCTACGTCACCAAAATCACCTTGTACGAACCAACCAGCGCTCGGGCAGATATGAGAATTGTCGTACAACTATTACCGTGATGTCATAAACAGTTTATGAACAAGAGTATGGCTTAGCAAAGAAATAACTTAGTTTTCCATACTTATGTGTACGGCAGCTATCATAGTACTGTTACAAATCCAACGTAAAGATATTTATCGTTTGATGTTCAACATCGAATACGTAATATATGTCAACACAGTATTACTGCAGTTCAACAAATAAATAATTTCACATCATTTAATGTTCGTCATTAGATGTATAGTGTGTGTCAACACAGTAACACTTCAGCTCAACCAATGTGTAACTTTACATCACTTAACGTTCAACTAATCACCACTATATGTATAATGTATGAACCAAAAGTATAGATCTGTAAAATACTTTGGAGAGAAACTTCAGTCATGTGTTTATCTAAAGTATAGAATAACTGAGCCGTGAGATGATATTAAGTTCTTTCGTGATCAATCAACTAATTACCAGTATGACCCCCTAGTAATATAATTCCTCAACTGTATAATGTCAGACTCGATACATATAATATACAAGGTTAAGACACGGGGTAACACGAGTGTGTACAAAACTCTCTCCCCTTAACGCATCCACCGTAAACCCAAATAGTAATCCCATTATATAGTAACCACATCCCACCCCCTCATCCCAGTCGAAATCACTCCATTTATCACCTGTTACCCCCCTTGCCTATCCCTTTAGATACCCTTAGTCTTAGTTGATCGATCGTCTACTGTGACTACAGTCACCCAGCACACTGGCCATTCGCTCTGTGAGCATCTGCAGGGACACAACGCATAGGAAAAAAAAAAAAAAGAGAACTTGGCGTTTGTATCCTGAACACACAGGCAACGCGTCGCGCTGATACAAGACCATGGGACATCCCTCCCACCTCACGCGAGTCACTCCCAGCGAAAATGTATGGAAATCTAATTTTGAGAAAATGTTTAGACGTGAAAATCCGCTCTCTCTCTCTCTCTCTCTCTCTCTCTCTCTCTCTCTCTCTCTCTCTCTCTCTCTCTCTCTCTCTCTCTCTCTCTCTCTCTCTCTCTCTCTCTCTCTCTCTCTCTCTCTCTCTCTCTACATATATATATATATATATATATATATATATATATATATATATATATATATATATATATATATATATATATATATATATATATATACATATGAGCAAAGATTCTTTAATCTGTCTTTTACAGAGGGGGGAAAAAGGGTGGCCCTCTCCTCGTTTTCTTTTAGATTAAAGAGACAATTTTATATAAAGATTGGAGCCCGCCCCCCCGCTGGTGTTTTATGTTTATGATTGAATAAACTTCCCCTATGAATCTGAATTTGCATAAAGATGTACTTAGCGAGTTCTGCAGAGTGGCACTTACCAAGTACCACCGCCAGGGAATCCTTCGCATCACGTAAGGTCTGGAATAGCAGGTCGACTTCAAAAAAATATTTCTCTTTTGAGGAGAAAATGGGCGTTGATGAGACAACTGATGACGCCTCTGGTCGACGTCGCGAAGAAAACGGGGAAAAGCCTTCGAGGTGATGATTTCTATTTTCTTTTTTTAACATACTTGGTTGTAGGTTGTGGCTCGGGTTATAACCATCTACTGTCGCCACTATCATCTACTTGGTTGTGGGTTGTGGCTCGGGTTATAATCATCTACTGTCGCCACTATCATCTACTTGGTTGTGGGTTGTGGCTCGGGTTATAACCATCTACTGTCGCCACTATCATCTACTTGGTTGTGGGTTGTGGCTCGGGTTATAACCATCTACTGTCGCCACTATCATCTACTTGGTTGTGGGTTGTGGCTCGGGTTATAACCATCTACTGTCGCCACCATCATCTACTTGGTTGTGGGTTGTGGCTCGGGTTATAATCATCTACTGTCGCCACTATCATCTACTTGGTTGTGGGTTGTGGCTCGGGTTATAATCATCTACTGTCGCCACTATCATCTACTTGGTTGTAGGTTGTGGCTCGGGTTATAACCATCTACTGTCGCCACTATCATCTACTTGGTTGTAGGTTGTGGCTCGGGTTATAACCATCTACTGTCGCCACTATCATCTACTTGGTTGTAGGTTGTGGCTCGGGTTATAACCATCTACTGTCGCCACTATCATCTACTTGGTTGTGGGTTGTGGCTCGGGTTATAATCATCTACTGTCGCCACCATCATCTACTTGGTTGCTGGTTGTGGCTCGGGTTATAACCATCTACTGTCGCCACCATCATCTACTTGGTTGCTGGTTGTGGCTCGGGTTATAACCATCTACTGTCGCTACCATCATCTACTTGGTTGCTGGGTTGTGGCTCGGGTTATAACCATCTACTGTCGCTACCATCTCCTACTTTCATCACAACCAACCACCAACTCCTTATTATCACCAACGCAGGCATTACCTTCTCCTCCACTCACCCTTCCCTCCCATCGACGACATTACCACAACCAGGATTACCCTACCATCGCCACCAACAACATGACTAACCACCTCTACCACAACCACCACCACAACCACCACCACAACCACCACAGCCACAGCCGTCGTTCGTCGACTGTGCGGTTACGTCAGCATAACGAGATCATCAACCACAACCACAAGACCATCGTCCCCACCACAACCACAACCACCACCGCCTCTACCACCACCACCACAACCACAACCACAGCCACCACTACCACAACCACAACCACCACCGCCTCTACCACCACCACAACCACAACCACAACCACCACCGCCTCTACCACCACCACAACCACAACCACAGCCACCACCACCACAACCACAACCACCACCGCCTCTACCACCACCACAACCACAACCACAGCCACCACCACAGTAGCACACAAAGGCTCAGTATAATAACACGATGGATGTGGAGTCCCACAGTGTCTGTGGCTCGCCATCAGGGAAGATGAGGCAGTAATGAGGTGTGTGAGGCAGGCGAGATGGGGAGGGCCACCAGAGTGGGAGGGGAGAAGGAGAGAGAGAGAGAGAGAGAGAGAGAGAGAGAGAGAGAGAGAGAGAGAGAGAGAGAGAGAGAGAGAGAGAGAGAGAGAGAGAGAGAGAGAGAGAGAGAGAGGATGAAACAAATGAGAAGAGTTAGAAGGGAAGAAAGATGGGAAAAGGCACACGACAAGTTGGTCAAAGAGACGAATAAACAGAGAGAGAGAAAAAGAGAAAGAAATGAGAAAAACGATGGAGCCAAAGCACTCTCTCTCTTTCTCATTCGCTTTTTGGCCTTACTAGTCATCACTCTACCCTTAACTATTCCCACAACTTGTCAACACTTTTAGGCGAGTTAAGCCTCTCTCTCTCTCTCTCTCTCTCTCTCTCTCTCTCTCTCTCTCTCTCTCTCTCTCTCTCTCTCTCTCTCTCTCTCTCTCTCTCTCTCTCTCTCTCTCTCTCTCTCTCTCCCCGCCACCAGCAGCAGCTGAACATCCAATACATTCCCTCCACAGTTCGTCTCCACGGTTCATAAATACACAGAGCAGTGGTGGGCTGTCGCTGGTCTACCCAGGAGCAACCTCTCCTCATTGCAATTTAACATCCAAATGACTTTATTCCACCGTCATGGGTGGGTGGGAGGAAGGGAGGGAGGGAATCTAGATTATTTCCATTGTCGTGTGTGTGTGTGTGTGTGTGTGTGTGTGTGTGTATAGCCAGCAGCCTAGCCCACAGGTCTACAAGTCCTGATGCTTTAAGCATGAGAGTTTGTGTGGGAGTGAGGAGGGGGAAGATGTCATGGGTAAATATGTAGCACAGTGGCATGGGTGCGTTGCTGGGTCTTTCATACCACAGGTTGAAGGCTGTCTGGCGCGTCATTCTTACTCGTATTAGTATAGACTTCTCTGTGTAACCCTTGCTCTTCATTTACACGTTTATTTTTGAAGGTTTTATCTTCGTTGTTTTAGGATCTTATATGTCATTAAGAGCTTGGGGAGTGGAGGGGACAGATGAGAGACACATATATATACAACATTTTAGTGCTGACGCCAGCATCTCGTCGGTCGATCAGTTATGCTAAATTGAGACAATACGACAAATGAACTTCCTGCGAGAGCAGTTGATGCAAGACGATGAAGCCTTGTTGGTCTTCACGATCGTGAAGGCGATGCGAGAAATGAAGCAATAAATATTTAGTAGCTCGGGTTGTTGTCTTAGGAGAGGGGGATGAGGTAGGGAAAGGGGAAGGAGTGGGGAGAAAGAAAGGGGTGGAGGAAGGAAGGTAGTGAGGGAGACTGGGGAAGGGGAAGAGGAAGGGGGCTGGAAGAGATAAAATGAGCACTACGAAGTGAGGAGAATGACGAAGGAGCAGAGTGGAAGGAGGATGTTGCCAACTCCTGAACTGTGTCACATTCTGAGGCAGGACGGGGAGAGGAGAGAGGCTGTGGGTGTAGGACGGGGAGAGGACAGAGGCCGTGAGGGCGGGAAGGGGAAAGTTGAGAGGCTGTGGGTGTAAGGCGGGAGGAAGTAGGAGGCTGTGAGGGCAGGATGAGGGAATGTGGGAACTGTAGGAGCAAGGCAGGAGGAAGAGGGACTGGTGTGAGGACCAGACGCAGGGATGTGCCAGGCTTTGAGAGCAGGACTAGGACACGTGAGTTGCTGTGAGGGCAGGACGAAGACACGTGAGGTACTGTGAGGGTAGGACGAGGACACGTGAGGTACTGTGAGGGATGGACGAAGACACGTGAGGTACCGTGAGGGTAGGAGGAGGACACGTGAGTTGCTGTGAGGGCAGGACGAAGACACGTGAGGTACTGTGAGGGTAGGACGAGGACACGTGAGGTACTGTGAGGGATGGACGAAGACACGTGAGGTACCGTGAGGGTAGGACGAGGACACGTGAGGTACTGTGAGGGATGGACGAGGACACGTGAGGTACTGTGAGGGATGGACGAAGACACGTGAGGTACTGTGAGGGATGGACGAGGACACGTGAGTTGCTGTGAGGGTAGGAGGAGAACACGTGAGGTACTGTGAGGGTAGGACGAGGACACGTGAGGTACTGTGAGGGTAGGACGAGAATCAATGCAGTAGTCAGTGTCAGGTTGACGACGTCGTGTAGGGAGGGGAACAAGCAATCGCGAGAAATAGAGAGTAAGGCAGCTGGTCCGCAACCGAAGGGGGCAAAAATGTGGTGAAGAACATCTGAATGTTGAGGGGCACAAGTGCATCAAAGTCCTCCATGTCTGCGTGAGAGAGAGAGAGAGGTAGTCCAGAAATATTAGAAGATTGGGAGGAAAAAGATTTATGACTGGGACATTGAGAGAGAGAGAGAGAGAGAGAGAGAGAGAGAGAGAGAGAGAGAGAGAGAGAGAGAGAGAGAGAGAGAGAGAGAGAGAGAGAGAGAGTAAAAGAGAAAGAAAGAGCTCACAGAGGCCAGGAAGCTAACAAACGGTAAAAAAACCCCTAGTGTGAATAGCGTTATCAGTACCACAGTGGTGAAGCGTAACACGGTTGTCGAGCATTTGACTGGGACGTGTTGAAGAGATTGAAAAACATATATTTTGAACGACGGAAAGCCGGCGAAAATAACCCATTCTAGTCTATAACAACAAATAAGAAAGGAGTCCCTCGTGTTTTAAGAGAGAGGTGTGAATCGTCAAAAATTCCTTTCTGGCTAGACTGAAGTAAGGAATATGGATACTTATGACCCTTAAAAAAAAAATGGCCTTGTTTAAAAGTGTAGAGCATTTTTTTACCTCATACCCTACTGTTCCATCTAGTTTTCTCCATGCATTTTTCTTGGCTAGGTGAGACCTAACTTCGGTTTCCAGGTCCTCTCAAGGGATAAGGTATATCATGTACCTTGGGTCCACTGGGTTTCAAAGCATATCTTGCCTCCAGAGTCATGTCCCCTTGGCTACTTGCACCTTGCCTGCCACGAAACCTCAAGCTGAAACTATAACACAGTGACCCATTGTGTAATTTGGTCGACAGGGGATGTTTCAGCACTCGCTGTATAGAAAACAAATTACTGTATAAAACAACAGAAACATGGGGATCGACTCCTAGCCAGGTTATGAGCTCATCACCACTTCTTTCAACTACTTAAGACAGATATTACTGTATATAATAGATCTAAGCAGAGGACTGACCTCTCGCTAATCACTTCTCTATTCGTGGGTATGGTCAAGTTATGCTTATCTGCTCTTAGAATTCCTGTCTGTTTATCGGAATCAGTAGCATACACTTCATATATATATATATATATATATATATATATATATATATATATATATATATATATATATATATATATATATATATATATATAAGGCCTCTCAAGTTCAAAGTCTTGTCTGCTTTCTCTATTTGTATGCAGAATTCGTTGCACAAACTGCTGGTGACCTTGCTAATTGCTGCGCTAATAGTTACCACATATCATTTGCTAACGACCGTTGGGCACACGTGCTTTGCTTAGCTTGGCGAGCCACATGCTTAGCTTTAGCTTCCAGTCCTCAGATATGAGGAGAATTCATGTATGATATACCTCACGCTATATATGTCCGGAATATTTCAGTTGTGTGTGTGTGTCAGGGCCTCTCGCTTGACAGGTGTATGACACATGGACAGATGTTGACATGAAAGTACAACCGCGGTATACAATGACAGATGTCAGGCAGTAGCATACAAAGGGAGGTGTAACAGACAAGCAACATACGAGTGGCGTGATAAACAGGTGCTTGTCCTCCTGCTGACGAAACACCTTAGATTTCCACCCTCCGTCACGACTTATCTGGTGTTGTGGGGTACCTTGCATTCTCATTGTTCCTCCTGCTATTCGCTCTCTCTCTCTCTTCATTGCTCAGCTCTCCTCCTTCGCCAGCCTGTTCATCTTCCCTCCTTATCATCCACTTCCATCATCTCTACGCTCGTCCTCCATCTCTCCTCCTCTTATCTCCTTAATGTTTCATTCTTGTTCATTTCTCTGTCGCTTCCTGTCTTTCCCATCTTGCTCATCTCCTCTATCAGTTCTTATTTCTTCTTAGTTCCTCATTTCTACATTAATCATCCTTTATATCTCCCATATATGTACTACTTTCCTACTTTACTTTTCTTCCTAAAATCCAAAACTCCACCTCAAACTGACTCGTGTTCTAATAAGTATACCTGAACTCCACTCATCTCATTCTATTTATACCTTCTTCCTCCCTCTTCATACGTATTTCCCTCCTTCATTATCTCTTCTCCTTAATCTTCTTCATCAGACTCCATTCCCTTATCTCCTGTTCTGGACTATCACCCTCTCCTGCTTTCGCATCTCTCAATTATTCTACCTTTGTGTGGCTGGCAGCACTGTAAGGTACTCTGTTTTCCTATCATTATCATGTTCTTCCCAGTCCCACATAATGACACCAGCCAACCTCATAAGCATTTACACACACACACACACACACACACACACACACACACAACATTATATAGATAGATAAATAGATTGGTAGATAGATATAGATATGAATATAGACACCTCCTTCCTTTTCCCCCTAAATTCCCTCCCTCATTTAAATCTCCTCCCTCTCCTGTCTTACTCTCCCTCCCTCTTTTCCCTTGCCTCTCCCCGTGGAGCAGCAGTGCCGCGCCCTGGAGCAGAGGTCGGTGAGCACTTTATGAAATTAGATCATGTGTCACACACCACAGCCAGCTCCGGGAAGGAGTTACACCAGCGCTTTATGCCTCACTACATCCTCCATGAGTGGTAAAGTAGGGGGGAGGGATTTGAGGGAGGGAGGGAGGGAGGTGGTAATGGAGAGAGGGGAAAAAGGGGGCCAGAAATAGGGAGATTGATATGAAGGGTAGAGGAGGAGGCTAGGGAGGTCGTGGTGATTGCTTAGGAGGGTTGCGAATGTATCATGCCATTGTCTCTGATGTGTGTGGACGTGTGACGGTACATGTGATGGTGTGTGTGTGTGACGGTGGATGTGTGACGGTGGATGTGTGACTGCATGCGAGGCAGTGCACGTGGATTTAGATGAATTTACATGGATGTGGGTTCATGTATGTCGATGTATGTGGATGTTTTAAGGTCATAGGTTCTGGTTGCGGGCAAAATTCATTGGTTATGTGGATATGCATTGTCATGTATGGGTGATATATGTGGTTGTGCAAATAGTTGTGTATGATCATAGAAGTAGTTATGTGTGGATGTGGGTATATGTTGATGAGGGTATGTGTCAATGAGTGTGTGGATGTGGATGTTGATATATGTATGTGGATCTGTGTGTGGCTCTAGATGCTGAATACATATGTGGATAGATGTGGATGTGTTCGTTGCTGTGTGTGAGTATGTTCAGTTATGTGTGGATGGACTACAGTGTGGAAAGACATGATTGACGTTACTAATTAGGATCGTCTTATTTTATGGTGTGTCTGGCGTGCATAGTGTGACCCTTTAAACTTATTAACAGAGAAAATAAATCTTCCCGTTTTCTCTCACATCACCAACAATAATGAGAATGAAAAAAAGGATATGCAAAACCACAAAATTGTGCGATCCTGCAACCCTGAAAATCGCTTCCTATATTGCTATACTTCTACATGATGGCTCCACAGTGTCTATGTATATAATGGTGATCTACTTACGTTTAATGAAGCTGTTGACTATAGCTGCTCCAGTGACTGCTATATTTTGATGAACGACATTGTTGACATGAATGGTTCTGAGGCCTTCTTTCTCTGTGACCCATCCTCATTACTTTACATTCACTCGGTTTGAATTTCATTAAACCACACGTCACACCGACTCTGGAGTTTATCAAGGTCTCTATGTAAGCGTGAGAGGGCGTGAAGGCGCGGAGGCGTCTCCTAGGAGTGTGATGGTGGAGTGTGGTTGAAGTTGAGGAAACATTAAGTTGATGAACAAGCACACCGGAGAGTGGACAAGGCCAACAGTCCAATTGGGTGTTTAGAAATCTGTCACTGTGAGGTCTGACCTTGTCATGGAACTGTAGGGAAGAAGTAATGGGAGACCTGTGTAACTTGACTTGCAGAGAGAGAGAGAGAGAGAGAGAGAGAGAGAGAGAGAGAGAGAGAGAGAGAGAGAGAGAGAGAGAGAGAGAGAGAGAGAGAGAGGAGCTGTTTTTGTTCTGTGAGATACAGTCGAACTCGTCCCCATCTTCTTTCCCCTACGGTTTCTTCATACCTTTGGGGAGGTGGGGGAGCAGGTGGGAGCATAAAGGTAGGAAAATTGTCGGGGTAAGAGAGTTTGTCAGACACGAGTTGCCTTTATTGGGCTGTAGAGAAGAAGGAATTATAGTGAGTTGAGGCCAATAAGGTGAAAGTGGAGGCCATCAAGGGTGTGTTGGGCGGGGTTGTAGACAAGAGATGAAATGGAGGGTAAGAGGGGAGGTCGTCACAGGGAGGAAGGGTCGGTAAGAGGGGCAGGTCGTCACAGGGAGGAAGGGTCGTAAGATGAAAGTGTTCCTCATGGAGATGGAGGTCGTCCCTTGTAAAGAGATCATTTCGAAAATGGTGACACAGCAGGAAGAGAGGAGGAGGAGGAGGGGGTCATGCGTTGACCTTTTTTTTTAGAGGCAGGACGTCGTATAGGTACACTGTGTGTGGGTAGAGAGTCTTGTCTCCTGTGGCAAAAGTACATATGAGATCATAGGAAGTCGCCCACAACAACTGAGCCTCGAGGAGCTAAAGAATACGAACGCTGGAGGAAGTGATCATATGAAACGTAGACAGTCAGGTTTAGAAAGTTTTGAACCTGGGAATGCGGACGAGGGAGACGAACGAGAGGGGGAAGAAGGATGGCTCAACTGAAGGATGGTTTACTGACTTGTGTGGCTGACGAGAGAAGAGCGAGGTCATCAGAGGCGAACGACAACACTGGGACTCAATCAGCGTTTGATTACAGAGAGTTCCCAGCGATCTGTGCGTAACGCTGGGGCCCCGCCAGAGATCATCGCTCACAATCTAGGCTGTCAGTCTTCATCATCCCACCGCTGCTCGATGGCAGCAATCATCATCCTGGACTTCCCCCTTCTCCAAAAGGAGGAGCCGCCACCAGCTGCGAATAATGATGTACAGAATCCTTTTACAGTGATGTCTCTCTCAGCATTTGATAGAGTTGGAAGTTATCTTCTCTCACTCCCATTTCTAAGGAAAGTAGATTAAACAAAGCAAAGAAACGTGAAAGCCAGTATTTTGGCGTGAATGCACCCAACAGAGAACACTTTCATCTGCCGGGGAAATTACATCAACGCTACGGTCTAGACAAATCTACAGTGATTTCCGAAAGTCGGCTGCACGAATGAAACATCCGGTATGTTAAATCATGTTACTGCGAATTCCCTGCATAATTTGGCTCTCTGCAGGCTGGTGGCAGGGAAGGAGGGCACCGCCGCGGGACTCATCGAACAGTCAAGGATACTAAGCTCTGGGATCCATCTCCTACACCGGCAGCAAGTGGGACGAACACGTACCAAAAGCTGTATCCAGATTTCACAGATTTCATGGCGTAGTCCTCCTGATGCTGGGCCATTCTGCAGTGCCCGGAGGCTCCCGGCGCTGCAGAAGGTAGAGGCGCAAGATGGATTCACCTCCCGTTCGGTTGGGTACATCTGCATTGTAGTCTATGTTTGTGTGTATATTACGTATATATATATATATATATATATATATATATCCCTGGGATAGGGGAGAAAGAATACTTCCCACGTATTCCCTGCGTGTCGTAGAAGGCGACTAAAAGGGGAGGGAGCGGGGGGCTGGAAATCTTCCCCTCTCGTTTTTTTTTTAATTTTCCAAAACAAGGAACAGAGAAGGGGGCCAGGTGAGGATATGCCCTCCAAGGCCCAGTCTTCTGTTCTTAACGCTACCTCGCTAACGCGGGAAATGGCGAATAGTTTGAAAGAAAGAAAAGATATATATATATATATATATATATATATATATATATATATATATATATATATATATATATATATATATATATATATATATATATATATATATATATATATATATATATATATATATATAAATGACGTTGATGATGTGTTGAAGTATACAAAGCTGTAGTGATTATTCCCTATAATGAGCATACAAAATGGATGTGTAGTTACGCTCTTTGCATGTACAGTGTCCGCTGTGGTATACATGCAATGTGCATATATTACCACACACCCACACACGCGCACACACGCAGGCTTGTCGCTAAGAGACACACAAACCGGAATCCACAACTAACCAAAACGAACGACTGAATCCTATCTCTTTTGGCATACGAGGTAGGAATCAAGCTGTATCCAATCCACTATCCCTCTGCTTCATATGCAGTCTGATTGCACATTCAGAGTTTTATATTCCATTGTGATAATGTCGTCAATTCAGCAAACATTCGCTGGAGCTGCCTTTCATAAACATGTCCCTCACTGAGACACACACTGAGCGACCATCTTAGTATCAATTAACTCAGCATTGTGCATTTGTCTTCTCAGTCAATATTCCTTGGCTCTTCGTACTCATGAAGAGAATGGTGTTTTTACCACAGGTACAATCCTGAGCTCAATAACTGAAAAGATATAAACATCTTTATCTAATAAATCTTCGATCCTTTATCTAATAAATCCTCTTGGATCACTGGAATTAACGGGCGTGAAGTAATTGGTAGTGACGAACACAACCACAAGTCTTCTTGATCCATTTTCTATGCGACAGTAGACGTCATAACCTTACTGTTTTCTACCCGACCAAGAGGCTAAGGTTCTAGGTTACGTAGGTGCAACTTGGCCTCGTTGGCTACATCTGATCTAGAATAAAAATCAGGATTCAAAAACGTACCGAATGTAGGCTTACCATTATGAAAAAGCCATAATTCTAAGCCGTATTACTACCAAGATCATAATTACATGAATAACTGGATAAGAACCGCAATAAACACTCGGGTTCAAACTTTATCAAAACAAATATAATGGGATTAAGTGGGATCCAAACCACGTTCAAAAAATCTATATAAGCGTGACATAATAGCCAAGACTAGAAGCAAAATAGAAATAAAGTTATAGGAAAATCGTATTAGAATTGGGACAAAAAGAGATTACGAAAGCTTGGATACAAAAACAAGCAACACACAATACTCTCTCGCCAGAAACATCCTCTAAACACTTAGAAAACCGACAGTTTCCCAACATATAAACTCAGGAGGATGGAGGTCTTGGGTCACCTGGTACCGAACACTGAGACTTACCAGCAGCAGCAGCACCTACACTCTCCATCATCTGCTGGTCGACGGAGGTTACCCTGTAAGTATACGTATTGATATAAACGTATATATATCTATATATATTCCCTGGGGATAGGGGAGAAAGAAAACTTCCCACGTATTCCCTGCGTGTCGTAGAAGGCGACTAAAAGGGAAGGGAGCGGGGGGCTGGAAATCCTCCCCTCTCAGTTTTTTTTAATTTTCCAAAAGAAGGAACAGAGGGGGCCAGGTGAGGATGTAGGTCCAGTCCTCTGTTCTTAACGCTACCTTGCTAACGCGGGAAATTGCAAATAGTATAAAAAATATATATATATATATATATATATATATATATATATATATATATATATATATATATATATATATATATATATATATATATATATATATATATATATATATATAGTATCTTTCTCTATCTTATCGAGGACCCACGTCGTGGCCCTGCTGTTCGTTCGATACTATCTTAAAGCAAGACTCTCGTGAAGATGGAGGAAGTTGCTGACACCATTACTTCACACTCTTCCAACTTCATCCCACAAAATGTATCCCAAAATCTCATCATCATCCAACTTCAGTACGTGAATGCTTAACTTTTTCAGAGATTGAGAAAGACTGTCTTGGGCCGATAGCTGTGTCTCCCTCAGCGTTTCTCGCTTTACCCCCTATCCTCACCTCCTACGCTATCCTCAACGCCGAAGGAGACAGAATAGGATACGTTGAAGATTACACACACACACACACACACACACACACACACTCACACACACACACACTCACACACACACACACACACACACACACACTGTGTAGTGTCCTAAACCTTCCTGTGTACGCCAGTGAAGCACTGCAGTGAGAAAATGCAGTGATATTATTCTATAATGTTATATTTTCCGATGTTAACTACAATTTTCCTCACTGTTTGATATAGTTGAGGACGTGGTAATTTTGCGACAGCTGTGGGTGGAATTACAAGCATTGTAAAAGCAGTGAGTGGTCGTTTACGGTGCCTCCTTTGATCAAGGAAATTAATTATGCAGTCAGAGCTGTTGACAAGCTTCACATATTGTAATGAGGCTTGGACACTCGCCTCTCCGTTGGTTCGTTCTTGTGCGCTGCTTGCATTTGTGTGTACACTGCTACTTGTCATGTGCACGTTCACTGTATGTGTACGTTTCTATTGACTGAGTCTTTGATGCTACTTGTGCGTATATGTATTCATATATAGATATATCAGGGTGGTGCTTCTTCCTCCTGTCCTGTCCTGGTACAGTAATGATGCAGAGTTAAGTCTCTTCCACCTATTCTCTCTCTCTCTCTCTCTCTCTCTCTCTCTCTCTCTCTCTCTCTCTCTCTCTCTCTCTCTCTCTCTCTCTCTCTCTCTCTCTCTCTCTCTCTCTCTCTCTCTCTCTCTCTCTCTCTCTCTCTCTCTCTCTCTCCTCCAGCTACCCAACCTCTCCACCTTTAACGGTCAGGTCCATAAACACACATGGAACTCTAATTAATTTCTGTCTTCTTTTTCTCGCAGCCCTTATTTTTCTCTTTCTTGCGAGATAGCCACCTCAGAGTATTATATATATATATATATATATATATATATATATATATATATATATATATATATATATATATATATATATATATATATATATATATGTATATATATATATATATATATATATATATATATATATATATATATATATATATATATATATATATATATATATATATATATATATATATATATATATATATATATATATATATATATATATATATATATATATATATATATATATATATATATATATATATATATATCGAAAATTCTGTTGTTTATCGTTTGATTATATTATAATTTCTTTACCATAATCATACTCTCAGTTTTATTTTTCAGTTTAATGCAGTTCTGTGTCATTCCCTTTAAACTTCGTTGGGACTATTCCATCTATTTTTGTTCTTTCACTATATTTTCTCCAAACAGTTCATTGCGTTTAAAAGTAAAGTGATAAGATTAATTTACTACTCTAACTTATAAGTTAAATGAAGAATAGCAGATCCATAATGCCAATATTCTTTTATTATCATATTTGTGTGCATCAAAGTTGTCTGTCGACTGCTAATGCGTCTCTTGCAGTTTAGTATCAAGTTTCCTGAAAAATGTGAGATTAATCAAAGGATAGAAGACTCCTATAACAAGATGCACCTTCCATAGGACATATGATGCGACTGGATACCCCCTGCTACAGTATGCTCCCACCATAGGATATTTCAACATCAAGACACTCTTTACGAAAGGACAACGCCTACAACGGGACTCCCTTTCAACAGAATACCTTCAAAACAGGACATGGCTATAACAGGATACTCCTAGAAAGGGAGAGTCCTACAACAGAGACTTTCGTACAACTAAACACTATTAGAACGGGACATTTCTACAACATAGTTTCCAAAGCCTTGTTCCAGATGGTGAATTTGTGGCTTGTTATTATTAATTTCATGCACTCGAGACAACCCTCCTCCCCCTCATCTTTAGGCCAAAACAGTTATCACAAAGACTGATCGTAAAAGGACTGACATGGAAAGATAAAATTCCTTCAAGAGTTTCGTTATCACACAAAGATGTTACCGAAGTTCACTTCCTAATGTTATGTCTTCACTGTCTAGTCACGTATAAAGAACCTCTCTCTTTTTTTTAATAACGTATCAGTTTATTTGACTTTGATTTTGCTTCATTTTCGAGTGTGATTAAAACTGCCGGAGTTCCAGTTTTAGCCAGTTTGACGATGACGACAGTACAGGAATTCATAGTTAAGATACATGAATAGATTAACGAAAAGTCATAAGACAGCCATAATTATGAAACATGACTAGAAAAGATGTTAACACTTTCGTAAGCATAACAACACTTGACGAATGCTATGAACCAGGTGACGATTCAGTGAACACTGACAGCATCACACGAACGTTCAAGAAAACGTTTGATAGTCGAGAGATTTCAAAATACAGGAGCCACACGAATGTAGAAGATTGCACGCGCACACACACACACACACACACACACACACACACACACACACACACACACACACACACACACACACACACACACACACACACACACACACACAAGCAAACACAGCAAGAGCTCCTCAAGGGAGCGTGTCGTTGCACAGTTACCAGTTAAATGTTTTCTGGCTGCAGTGTTGGAGCCACGCTCGCCACACGTCTCCCAGGCAGCGCTCTCATGAGAGGACGGAATGAAAGGGCAGGAGCGAGGGAGGGAGAGAGGCAGGGAGGGAGGCAGGGAGAGAGGCAGGGAGGGAGGCAGGGAGGGAAGGAGGAAGGGAGGGAGGGAAGGGTTCTGGGAAAGGGGAACGAGGAAGGAAATCAAGAGAGAAGGGGTAGTAAGAGAGAGAGAGAGAGAGAGAGAGAGAGAGAGAGAGAGAGAGAGAGAGAGAGAGAGAGAGAGAGAGAGAGAGAGAGAGAGAGAGAGAGAGAGAGAGAGAGAGAGAGAGAGAGGGAGGGAGAGAGAGCGTGTGTTTTGGTTGTTTGTGTGTGTGTGTGTGTGTGTGTGTGTGTGTGTGTGTGTGTGTGTGTGTGTGTGATCAGACACACTCCATTGACAGGATCAGACACACTCCGTTGATAGGATCAGACACACTCCATTCATAGGATCAGACACACTCCATTAATAGGATCAGAAGAGATTCGACGTACACTTGGGCCACCTCTCTCAGCTTCATTATATAGGAAGTCATATTTTACGTAAAGATTTGCGTCTTGATAATTAGATGTTATGCTAATGACTCCTACTGACGTGCACCTCATAAAGAAACTAATGAGATTTGGTGTAAAATTCCTCTGGTGACTAATTTACATGTAAAAAAGGGTGACTTCGACCTGGCAGTAGGTACTGTACCTCCAGGATCTCGTTAAGGGAAGGGAAATTACAATGAAAAAAAAATTATTGATGAATAAGAAAATTAGTGAATGTCTTTTTTTTTTTCTTCTTTGGTCATACTTGATTGCCGTTTCCCGCGTTAGCGAAGTATCGCTTGGAAACGGACTGAGAAAGACACATTCGCTCGTAGACACATACACTGATATGGACGTTTACGCACATACAACACGTACATATACATACATACATACATACATACATGTACACATATATATATTCCACAATATATAATTGTTAAGGGTCCAGGCCAGGATTATTACTGATCTTATAAACTATCAAGAAATGTCAAGATAATCTGGTGTTGTGTGGTTTATCCCTGCTGGCTCACAGTCAGCGATGATCTACCTCAGCGTCTTCTCCAGCCTCTCCCATACTGCGGCACACTTGTAGACCTGCCTCAGCTTATGGTACAGAAGTCGGGAACTTTTCGCATCATGCTGGTTGAAAGCGCTGGTCCTACACTACTCAGTGCCATAATGACCTTGGAAATTCTTAGTCATGAGGAGGTTAAGAGAAAGAATGTTGACTTACCCTCTCCTCTCTCCAGTCAAATGTTGACTTACCCTCCCCTCTCGCCAGTCAAGCGTTGACTTACCCTCTCCTCTTACTAGTCAAATGTTGACTTACCCTCCCCTCTCACCATTCAAACGTTGACTTACCCTTCCCTCTCACCAGTCAGATGTTGACTTAACCTCCCCTCTCACCATTCAAACGTTGACTTACCCTTCCCTCTCACCAGTCAAACGTTGACTTAACCTCTCCTCTCACCAGTCAAACGTTGACTTAACCTCCCCTCTTACCAGTCAAATGTTGACTTATCCTCCCCTCTCACCAGTCAAATGTTGACTTACCCTCCCCTCTCATCATTCAAACGTTGACTTACCCTTCCCTCTCACCAGTCAGATGTTGACTTACCCTCCCCTGTCAGAGGACCAGATGTTGACCCTGCCTCTTCACTGAATCATCCTCCCACGGTCGCACAGTGTTGACTCCCCGTCTCCCGTCGCAAGCAGATGTCTCATTCTTCCTCCCAGCCACAAATAGAATCTTGAATCTTCCCTCGTCGCTGAAGGTAAGCGACTTGACTCCTCACACCCACTGGCAAAAGTGGCTCCTCACACCCACTGACAAAAGTGGCTCCTCACACCCACTGGCAAAAGTGACTGCTCACACCCACTGGCCAAAGTGACTCCTTGCACCCAGTGGTAAAAGTGACTCCTCACACCCACTGGCCAAAGTGACTCCTCACACCCACTGGCAAAAGTGACTCCTTGCACCCACTGGCAAAAGTGGCTCCTTGCACCCAGTGGTAAAAGTGACTCCTTGCACCCAGTGGTAAAAGTGACTCCTTGCACCCAGTGGTAAAAGTCTGACTTGTTCTTCCCTCAGAGGGAGGGCGATGACCGGCATACTCTCCCCCACTTCTAAGTCCACACAGTCTGTAGCTAAATCTTCACCTCAGAGAAGAAAGATTTGTAATATTCCCGAACTTTATTGTCCAACATAGCATGAGACATTTAGCGATAACAGGGAATTGATAACAGATATAATATAGATAACAGATATCACATAGATGATGATCATTGTGATCAATTCCATATTTGACCGTGAGCTTTTAAACACTAGCACACGTAAAGTGTTTACACTCCTGGTATAATTCAATTGGCAGACAAGTTACAAAGTTAACGTAATCGGTACCTTCATACCAAGTCGCTATAATACAAACGATACTTTACACAACATCTCTGCTGAAACAACTCATGGTTTAGGGCGAAGGTAGACGAAAGAGCGCGGGATGGAGCGAGAGGTTAGTGGGTAGTGTTGCGTGGATCTGTAAGGTGGGGGTAGAGGTGTGTAATAGGTTTACCTCCCTGAGAAAGAAAGAGAAGTAAAGGGAGATTGTAATTGAGGGCAAAAGGAAGAATAAGGAGTAGAAAGGAATTCTCCGGAAGATGAAGTCCTTCTCATTCTTTCCTTAGCAGCCAGGGAGGAAGCAAGCACGAACGGGCCAGCCTAGCCGGCCCGTCCGCTGTGTAAACGACGTAAGGTAGCGACCCGGGGTCTTCCAACCTCCCGCCAGACATTACCTGAACTTTAGCCACAGGTTATGGTCCCGCAGGAACATCCTGGGACACCGTCGGCCTGAGTGAGGTGAAAACTTTAGCGGTAATGTTTGACTTCTTCTGGAACAGTTTAGTGGAATGAATCGCCCGGGACACAGGAATGAGGCGAGTACTCCTCTGGTCATAAAATTCGTCGAAGTAATTCCCGTACAACTTGTCTTACAGGTCCCCTCAGCAGCCGCTAATATTAAGCAAGATCCCCAGGCCGCTACTTTGTGGTTTCCAGCCTCCACCTACCGCTCCCCCTGAGCTCTGGTCCCTCCACCACAAAAGACCAGCGACAGAAGGAACACGGTGAGGTATTAAGAGAGGATTCTGGGATTCTAGCAGTGGCTTTCAGGGCAGCGGCCAACCGCTGCTCTCCAGGATGAAAGTTGATACAACACTTCCCCCGGGGGCGCTCGCTACACGGGTCCAGCTAATGGTACTTGGGGCGGCAGGGGCAGCGAAAGAGGCTATGGAAGGAGTAACAGGAGAAAACTGGAACAAAAAAGCCCACTCAGTGGAAGAGAGTGGGAGGGAGAGTTATGTATATGTGACGTCTCTCCTACGTGGCCATCACAGCTTCAGAAAAAAGGAGAATAGGAGTTACTAAATACTTTTATTGGTCTTAAAACCATTAAGGACTTAACTACAAAAGGGGAATCTAACACTGAAATAGTCTTGGTCGATTGTGGAATTATTTAAGATTATCTAAGGTTTTATTTTGTCGTAGAATTACAGGTATTTCCAAGATTTAATGGCGACATCTGGAGTACTTTCCTTTTTGTGATGCCATCCCCAGTACCGACCAGACCAGGTAACTGGTCGTATACTGGTCGAGAGTACACTGGTCGAGGTTGGTGTTGGGATACAGCTGTTGAGCTGTGTCCACCACCAACACAAGTCCTCTTCAATTATTGATCAGTTTGTCCGTTCTATTCGCAAAGCTGGTGGAGGATGGGAGGAGGGAGGAACTGGTGAAGAATTTAATAATGTAAAATATGTAATGGGTTATATTGGGAGCGTCAGCCTTATGGTGCCATTACTGGCGGTGGGTTATTGATGGTGGAGTCTGATGGAGGCAACAACAACACACAACATACACACACACACACACACACACACACACACACACACGCACACCTCATTAAGCATAATTATAGTAATGATGTTCAGATTTTTGCAAAAAAATAGAAATAATTACATTTCAAATGAATAATAGAGTTGCCATGAGTTGCCATGAGTTGGCCATGAGTTGCCATGAGTTGGCCATGAGTTGTCCATGAGTTGCCATGAGTTGGCCACGAGCTGGCCATGAGTTGGCCATGAGCTGCCATGAGTTGGCCATGAGTTGCCATGAGCCGCCATGAGTTACCATGAGCTGGCCATGAGTTGGCCATGAGCTGGCCACGAGCTGGCCATGAGTTACCATGAGTTGCCATGAGCTGCCATGAGTTGGCCACGAGCTGGCCATGAGTTGGCCATGAGTTGGCCATGAGTTGGCCATGAGTTGCCATGACTCCTTCTATTCCATCGTAATGTCGACAATAACGTCACACGGGACGGGACCTCCCTCCATGCAAATAGTTTGATACCTTTTGTTCAATATTTTTTCTGTGTTTATTGTATATTTCCATGCAAATGTGAGCCATTACCATGCCATATGAGCATATGTGCTAATTGCCTCAAGTGAGAATAATACGACAACAGTATTACCGTGCGTTGTGTATGCTGTTTATGAACAGCATATCACAGCATTATACACGTCATGTCATTTCAATTTCTATTAGTTCCTGCTGAAACAGTATATATATGGACGCTTCTGTCCGGCTAACTGACAGTAGCTTTAATGCTTATTTGGCTTTCTTTTTTCCGTTTGTAACAGTACACCCCCAACCCATGTTTTTTTTTTCCTCTCTTTCTATACCTTTTTGTAATTAATCTCAACTATATCATACCTCCGGTGAAGATGAGTGGCGAACAGGATCATGCTTGGTAGCGAACTAGACACCGTCTTCCTGAGTGGCGGATCTAGGAGAGGGAGAGAGAGAGAGAGAGAGAGAGAGAGAGAGAGAGAGAGAGAGAGGAGACCCTCTGTCTCCCTACGTGCCTTTATAAAACTGTCAGTCACTGATCTATCAACTCTCGTATGCCTCTCCTATGAAGCTGGTCGAGTGGGAAGGTATGGCGTCACAATACGCTTTCGTACGAACCATATAACGAAAGCTCACCAAAACAGACCCTCAGCTGTACACGGGTCGGGCGAACGTGCACTCTGAGAACAGTGTCTTTGCATAAGAACAAAGAGGAAACCTGATCCCGCGTTCGACAATAGACGGGTCAAGAACAGGCGGCCGAGTTGACGGAAGACAAAGGGACAATATACCAGGGAAATGGTGCCAGGCCACTCCAGGAGTGCTATTGGGGAGAGGA
Source organism: Panulirus ornatus (assembly GCF_036320965.1). Classification (NCBI taxonomy): domain Eukaryota; kingdom Metazoa; phylum Arthropoda; class Malacostraca; order Decapoda; family Palinuridae; genus Panulirus; species Panulirus ornatus. The sequence goes on from NC_092245.1 coordinate 17,784,288, forward strand.
TGCGGGAGGAGGGGGTGTTCAGGTGTTGGGGAGGGCGGGGGAATGCAGGAGGAGGAGGAAGAAGAGGAGAGGTTGGGAGGAGACCAGTGAGTGTGGTGACCATTACAGATTGGCTGATCGAACGTGGCATCCTGTTCTATTGTTCCAGGCGAAAACACGTGTGTATACGGAGGTAGAGGACGACATGTGTGGAGATACAGTGGGGACGACACGTATAGTGAGACGACACGTGTGGAGGGAGGCAGGGAACGGATAGGAATAGGGATCAAGTCTGTGTTGGGAACTTAGGGGACGACAAGTTACAAAGGTTGCTGGAGATGCTTTAAGAGACAAGAGAGAAATTTACTTGTAGAAGCCAAATGAGCACACACTCTATTTGTCAAGTTGTGGTTGACTCTTGGGAAAATAAAAGTTTTGCAACGATTCTGCGTAGAAATGTAAGAAGACTGAGATTAAAGGAAGGGTAAGAGTTTCATGACCAAGTAAGATCCATCCCTGATGTGGCAAGCATCAAAGCAAGAGCGATCACACCCTGACTTTAGAAAGAAAGACTTAGTAAGGTAGAACGAATAAAGATGGAGCCAAGATTCCAATCCAGCCGAAATAGCCTCCGCTGTTCGTTCAGCACAGGAGCTTCGATGAAAATTTGTCGTGAGGCAGGATGAGGGCGCTGTACAGAGAGAGAGAGAGAGAGAGAGAGAGAGAGAGAGAGAGAGAGAGAGAGAGAGAGAGAGAGAGAGAGAGAGAGAGAGAGAGAGAGAGAGAGAGAGAGAGAGAGAGAGAGAGAGAGAGAGAGAGAGAGAGAGAGAGATGTGAGTAAGTAAGCATAGCTACCGTGGCGGGATTCTCATATTTCCTCATGCCTCGTAATCCTCACTCAGCGAAGGGGCCATTCCTGCTGCTGCTGCTCCTCCTCCTCCTCAAACACCTTGCACCAAACTTCCATAATACCCTTGACAAACACTCGGAACAAAGCATCGGTAATGACGCAAAGAGAAGTCAGCCAACAGCGGCATCTCTCTTATCTCACACACTGAGGGGAAAATTCGTGATTTCGCCACCGAATTTGCATTATCTTCGCAAAGAAATGTTCTGTCGGCAGAATATTGGATGTGGGGATTCGGAGCAATTTTACTTTCTCCCATTTACATAGTCAGCATTTACAGGATAAGTGTGGTACTTTGTGATCAATATCTATGTAGTTCCGGATCTAAATATGAATTTCTAAAGGTTCTTTCGTGATCTTCGATGTATAGTCTTGGAGAAGGTCTTATATATCATGGACTCGACATTGTCTTGGTGTACGTATATTATCATCCTCTGGTGCTACTGTAAGGATGAAAATCCACTACTATAACCATGGGATGTCAGGCCTTGATGTGTAGGATGTCCCCACGTTGCCCCTCATGTCCCCACTTCCCCCATCCCAACAGTATACACAATCCTGTGACCTTAGTCTTGCCCTTCTGATTTCCGAGACCAAAATCAGAAGGTTTCTATAATGAGGGTTTGAAGATGATGACTATAGTCCTTAGGTCTCCGTCACTTAGAGAGAGAGAGAGAGAGAGAGAGAGAGAGAGAGAGAGAGAGAGAGAGAGAGAGAGAGAGAGAGAGAGAGAGAGAGAGAGAGAGAGAGAGAGAGAGAGAGTCAAAGATACAGTTACGCAAATGACAAATGTACGAATGGCTAAGGTGTCTACGAAACTGTTACCAGGTGAACAAGACTTGTAAAGACACTGATGAATACACTTAAATGAATTGGAAAATGAATACAAAAATAATTTCAAACACACACACACATACACACACACACACACACACACACATACAGATAAGTAAGTAGATAGACAAATGAGAGATATATAGATATAAACATAGATAGAGAGATAGATCTATAGATAGATAAAAAGATAGAATATTACTTACAAAATATTACCCCAAATATATATTCCTACCAAGTATACAACAGCAAGAAGAATACAGGAAAAAGAAAATATATATATATATATATATATACTCAAACTAAACGATCAGAAATATCTAAAGATATCAACGAACAGATATCAAAGAAATGATATATGAACAAAAACCTGATGATAAAGTATGCATTGCCAAACCTCATTAAAGATACAGCAACGCTTACGGAAAATTGGACGTTGCGAAAGAGAAAAAAACAAAGACATACCCCAGGACTGGAGCAGACGGGCTAAAATACTACAAACATCAATAAACAACTGGGAGAAAAATCTACAAGATGAGACTCAGGTAACGAGGAAGCTTGAGGCTGAGCTGAATAGGGTTGGATTGTGAGGAACCTGGAGGAGGAGGAGGAGAAAGAGGGAGAGGGATTGGTCACTGGCCCCCCAGCGGAAAGCAATTTTTTATTCACGTTTTCATCATTCATTATTCATGATAACTGTTATAGCCATGGATGCAGCTCTTGTTTATTTCGTTGGCTGGGTGGTGGTGGTCGTTTGTGGTTCGTCTGTGAAACTGATGGACGTGGGTTCGAGATTATGAGACATACCTAGGAATTATGATGACATAAGGTGTGCTATATCGTAGTATGATATCAAAATAGTTCTAGATAACCTATCATAAAGTTATGTCATTATGTTATCTGTTGTCTAGTTATCAGCGATGGAGGATGATGTCAACATTTCAGTTTCTTTCAGTGGTTAAGAGCAAGAGTTACTTCAGCACCATCTATCGTTCAGCTGTGGCTGAAAGAGAGCAGCTTGTCTGCTCGTGTCTGTATAGGTAGAGTGAGGTTTAACATATACATGCAGTGTATATATGTATTCTAGTTTTATTGCCCACAGCCTCACATATGCCCCTGTGTGTTTGTTTGCCGTACCTGTTCATCACCATACGAGTATGGGGAAGGAGTGTGAACCCAGCACACAATGCATCACTCAACAGGGATATAGAGAAACACAGACAAGGAACCAGTTTAAGTGGAGAAACACTACCAATAAACCGACAGAGTGTCAAACCCCACAAGCAGTTCATGGTGAGATTTTACACAGTCTCTCTCGCATGGTAAGTCTCCATAGGTCTCTCTTACCCATGCATTCTGGTGCCATCAATAGTATGTTCTATGCGCGATAAGACAACAGGTAATGGTACCAGTGGGATGACTGTGAAATTCTTGATATCTAGTATCCAGAGGAGTAATAATGACCCAGTGTTGACCTCAGAAGATATGACAGAGGGTTATTCATTATAACAGAAGGAATGATATATCCATGATGAACTTTCTTTTTTACCCTCATCTCCATATACATATGATTATCAAATGGTTCTGTTGCTGTCCTCCAGCAGATGATATCCTCATAGACCAGCATGTCCCTACCTGCTCTCCCTTGTACTTCTCCACAACCTGCAATGAGACTTAAGATCAATCCGCAAGAAAATTGTATTTTCAAAGACCCATCTTCCTTTTTTATCAGATGGTGCTTTAGAGGACATAAATTACGAAGGAAACGAGTAAGGGGAGGGAAAACAATGTGGCGGCCATCAATTTCATTTGGGGGCCAGGTAAGGAAGTTAGGCCGTGTGTGCTCAGGTAACCAAACTATCGTCTTTGGCAGAAGGGAAAGTTTTCCCCCCCCCCACATAAACTCCCGCTTGGGATGTAAACTTTAATCACCAGTGTTTCTGAACCCGACCGCCTACGTAATGGTAACATGAAAACACGTTATCTCCGAGTTCTTGATAAGGGATTTTGACCAGATTATCTATCAGACCTTCTAAAACGACGGTGCGAACATTACAACACTTAAACAAGACAAAACGACCCATGGGCATGATGGCCATACGTATAACTTTGACTCTTAAGACCATTATCTCTAAGAGTCGTATTCTATATGTTGGTTTTGAGGGTCGTACCGTTGTTCTCAAAGGGAACCCGTGAGCATAGATGGGATGGGAGAGTCACCAAATCTGCCAGAAATTCTCCCTCCCTTATATTGTAAGTACAGATGTACAGTCTTGGACACTTCAGGTGCAATTACTTTCGTGTACTAACATTACAGGCTAATCTTCTTCTCAATTGATTCGCGAAGTGTTGAGACAGCAGGTAACGCTTTAGTAATGTTATTACACTTGTATGATACCTTAACAAATGCTCGTAATATTAAAGTATTGATGAAACCAGGACCCATCGCTGCCCAGTAAGATTCAATCGATCGCTATTCTCACATGCAATACACTCCACACTCCCACTGTCAGTAGTATTCTCTCTCTCTCTCTCTCTCTCTCTCTCTCTCTCTCTCTCTCTCTCTCTCTCTCTCTCTCTCTCTCTCTCTCTCTCTCTCTCTCTCTCTCTCTCTCTCTCTCTCTCTCTCTCTCTCTGAATATACCTTACAGTCGTGTAATAAGGATATCTAATAATCATCTAACTAATAACTCGTTTGCACATGTTGCAAAATGTTATGCTAACACGTATTTGCCGAGAAAGCATACGTAGACAGCACACTTTACTAACGTGGCATTGAGTCGTCCGCCTCTTTTCCTTAGCCTTACGCCCCCTCATTTGTCCTTTGATCACTCTCTCGCTCTGATGACTGAAGCATCGGGGACAAAGAGCATCAGGCTATCAAACTTTTCCTCTCCCTTCGATCCCCATCTTTTCATATGTGCTTGGAATCATACACAAGTGATAATGACAGGGTCAAGCGTGCTATCATCAAAAGAAATTGCCTTAATACATTTTTCAACTGATAAATCTTTCAGTTCTCTGAATGAAAAGCATTTCCATCGCCCTTTGCACTTTAACCTCTCCTCCTCTTTCCAAATCTGATGAAGCTAAGGCTAATGGTCCAACCGATGAATTGGCTCTACTTGACAACTGATTTTCTCTAACTCTAAGATGGGCAACTCCATGTCTTGCCCGTCCTTTACCACCTCCTTTTACAGAGGCTCTGCAAGGAGTATGGAGTGGATGTCAGGACTCTTTGGATCCTAGAGGGACGGTCCTTCATAGTAACTCCGATCCTTTCTCGCCTATTGCGACTCCGTCTTACACCTCAATCCTTCCCATCACCCTGGAATCATTCCACAGTTCAGCACGTCTCTAATAAAGAAGACAGTTCTAATTTATCACTCCATCGCTCTCATTTACTATACCTAAGCTGCTTCCCTTTGCTTGTGTGTGAAGGGCAAACCACACGAGGATTGACCGTTACGATATCTCCATCTTTCTCTGCCCAATCATGTTTATTCTCCAGTCCACCTTTCCTCGTAGAGCCCTTCCCATTTTCAAGAGCCAGGTCAGCAAGTACATAAGAAGCTTAGATTAATCCAAAGACCTGTATCTATTCTTTCATCAAAATGCATAACTAACTTTTCATTCGGCTTGGTTTCAGGTGAGGCATGTTTTTGTGTGTGCCGCTTCAGCTACTGTGGAAATTAAATATTCATTTATATACACTGGTTGTTTATGTTATTGTGCTGGCAACAATAACATGTGTACAATGTATTTTCAGGTACTTGTTTCATCACTGAATGTGATGTATATCTTTAAAGTGATCTGATATATCAATAGGATCGAACACAGTCCGATAATGAATGATTTGCGCAAATTTGGATGAAATAGCAAGAGCTATTTTTGACACCATAAGTCAGGGAAGGGCACCATCAGTCATGCTACTGAGTCTATACACATTTGGACTTTATGATTTAGGTTTGGACACCATAACCCATGCCCTAACACCATACCTTAAACTCTGAAACCCCATAATTCAGTCTCATACACCATAACTCACGCACCAGCACTGTAACCTCAAACTCTGAAACCCCATAATTCAGTCTCATATACCATAACTCACGCACCAGCACTGTAACCTCAAACTCTGAAACCCCATAATTCAGCCTCATACACCATAACTCACGCACCAGCACTATAGCCTCAAACTCTGGAACCCCATAGTTCAGACTCACAACACTATAACTCATGCTCCAGCATCACAACCACGAACTCTGACGTCCTATAGTTTAAACCCGACACCTTAATTCATGCGATGACGTCATGCCTATTGCTCTGACGTTTTCACACCACTAGTGACGTCACAAATCAAGCGACAGGCGAACTTCAAAGAGATATATATACATATATGGTATTTTTCAGATCAGTTTTCTCTTAGGAAACATCACAAACTGGATCAAAATATCCACAACGGGAGGTAAAACGTTCACAATCTTTTTGTTAATGTTGATTCTGTTCATTAAACAAACTTGTACATGATACTATAGGTTATATATGATATGTAATATATAGTATATTAGGTTATATATGATATCATATATCACATGATATGTAATATATAGTATATGAATAGCTTATGTCGGTTGTGTTCGTACTGTAAGCGTCAAGGAATATCTTAATATTTACCTCGTCAAAGGTAGATTTTTAGTTCAGGGAAAAGACCGAGGGTTGATATGTCTGAATCACTTTAACTGGTCATACCAATAGCATTGTAAGGAAGCATCATGTCAGATATGTGATCTAAACACTCATGTTAGAAGATGCGTTTTTCACTTCACTCTTTTGAACGCCCTTTATGTAATTTGACGTCTCCTGGCCTAGTTACACGTACCAGTGTGACTCCAATTTGTAGTGTGATGGCCCCCCAGCTCAAAAGTAGATTCACTAGTGTGACGTTCATGTGCAGCGTGACGTTCTTGACCCATCAGTGGACTGAAAAGTGTGACGCATATGTGCAGTGTGACTACTGAAATCCACTAACATTTTTCTAAGTGTGATGTGCCCAGCCAAGTACTCACCAGCGTCCCTCCCATTTCTAGTATGATATTCCCAGAACATGGTATCCCAATGAATAATGAAATAATCAATTGAAAATGTAAAGAATGTATAATCGATGTATAACATTTATATTCATAAACTAATTTACTGCCATACCACAGCCGAGCAACTACCCCACGTTTATATGATAATTACAACAATCCAGAAATGCATAGTTATCATAAACAAACACTAAAGAATAACCGGGATATAATTTCCCAAAAGCATGATGGGATAATCTCGCAATTTGACAAACCACCACAGAAATAATTATCAAATTTTGATGCGAGGTAGAAGTGCCTAACGCATCTAACTGGTGTTAGGAAGTGAACGAGAGGTAGAAGTGCCTAACACATCTAACTGGTGTTAGGAAGTGAACGAGAGGTAGAAGTGCCTAACACATCTAACTGGTGTTAGGAAGTGAACGAGAGGTGGAAGTGCCTAACACATCTAACTGGTGTTAAGAAATCAACGAGAGGTAGAAGTGCCTAACACATCTAACTGGTGTTAGGAATTTAACGAGAATTGTTAATTACGATACGCTAGTCCCTCCCGTCGCTTGTAAACCCATCCAGGCTAACAGCCAGGTCGTCATGGCTCCGTAAATTAAACCTGGTAGGCAAGTAAAGGACCTCATTACCCAAGATGGGACTGAACCTCCCTCCGTCACCAGATGGCAGGTCGAACCCACGTCCAGGGGAGGGTGTGGTCGTCGTAGGGCCACGTCTACAGGTGTTACTTCCTCTGTGTGTGTGTGTGTTTACATGATTGCCGTCGCTGGATGAGAGAGAGAGAGAGAGAGAGAGAGAGAGAGAGAGAGAGAGAGAGAGAGAGAGAGAGAGAGAGAGAGAGAGAGAGAGAGAGAGAGAGAGAGAGAGAGAGAGAGAGAGAGAGAGAGAGTAACCATAAGAATCCACGAGTGTTGGACCCTCTCCTCACAAGTAGATTATCACACAGGCGCATTCTCTCTCTCTCTCTCTCTCTCTCTCTCTCTCTCTCTCTCTCTCTCTCTCTCTCTCTCTCTCTCTCTCTCTCTCTCTCTCTCTCTCTCTCTCTCTCTGTTCCAGCACTTCAGCAGCAGACGAATTCCCTCTTTTTGCCCCACCCGACACGTGGGATGCTAGCATTCACTCCACAAACACTCTTTCCATCTCAAACAAAGCACTTCACAACTACGTCATTTACATGAAATATATCATTAACTCTCTATTTCCCTGAGTTTAGGCAAAATCACGTCGTTAAGTAACCGTAAGCACTTCTGTAACTACAAATGGGATAGAACTAACCCTATATTGGTTTCTGATATTTTCTACCGCAGTAATGCATAGAAAATCGATAAAAACTCTACGGTCGATGTTACCCACGTTTCACTACCCTATTTTTCTTCGTATTCAAAAACGTTTAGTGACGTTGACTGTACGATTTTGAGTAGATATCATCTGAAGAATTTACTCTTCACTGAAATGTCTGTTAGATTCAAACTTCATTGAAATGGCTGTTAGAGTCAAACTTCACTAAAATGGCTGTTAGAGCCGGAATCAGCGTGACGTCATCCATTTCATCACGATGATTAACAAAGTACATAATTCTCTTTTAATTAGATCAATGTATGTATTTACATTCTTCAATGGTAAAGATACTTTAATTTGCCGATGCGTTTTGTTTTGATGAAAAGGTTTCATCTACATTAGATAAGCAGAAGTAATGCCCCTGAATGTTTACAAAAAAAAAAATTCTTTGATTTCACCTGATCTCGTAAATTTCATTAGCTAATGTGTTAATTCGACATGAAAGACCTCGAAATTCCATCAGACACGTGTGAATCCTTTTTCTTTTTATGTATTTATACCTGTAGCCCTGTCCCAGTACTTAGTCCCTACCCTCCTCCCGTTTTCTTATTCTCACATCTCACTTATCATACATACCATCTTTACATTCATGAGTAAATTCATCTCCTACTGTAATTAATGGAATATACATATCATTTCATCAAATTGCTTTCGTATGTGACATCTCATCAACAAAGACAATATAGATATATGTATATACTTGTCCAGTACCACATGTATAAGGCATACGACGACAAGTGAAACATATCTGGGAAAATTAATCTTCGCTCGGTATTTAATCAGATTCCCGCCTGGCCTGGGATAAAGTGTCCCAGCTGTGACAGGCCTAATCAACCGATAGCTGATTGCAATCCAATTCCCCTTAGGTGTCCAAGGTTCATAGTCACGATCCTTATTAACAGACTAAAGACTCCTACGAGAAAGATGTTACTTTACTTATACTTTACCATTACTTTATATGCAAACGTTAACAATCAGGTTTATGTACGTACATATACTCACACTCACGTATGATATGTACTTCACACATTCACTGGCTCAGTTTTACGACCCACCGATGTAATGAAAGGGTCCGGGCTACGTGAATTGCGATGTAATATACAATACTATTATGTTTAGCTCCTCGTCACCTTACACATTTATACGTGTTTATCATTCCTATCATCATAGCCATATTTTTTCCCCCTATTCAGTCTTAACTTTGAAGATATAATACTAATTTACATCACTGAACATTCAATCACATATCTATTGTTCTTAGTCAATAACAATGATATGTAATGTTATATATTTACGACGCTCGGAATATACCTCGACTCAAACCTTACCACGAGTATTGAAAACGCAATACCCACGACGACAACGCTTGTATCTCATCCAATCAAGGGATGGGAAATGTATCCGTCAATAAAGAGCAGATATACACCTGTGGTAAGAGGACAGGAGGCCATCTGAGCCGCTGATTGGCTGGCGGGGTGGAAGAGGTAGGACGGAGTCACCAATTACAGATAATGCTGACAGGAGAGCTGACGAGATCAATCCTTGAGACCCCGAGACCAGTCTTACCATGGAACACTGAGATAAGATAGCTCTACAGATACGATAGCTCTATAGATAAGATAGCTCTACAGATAAGATAGCTCTACAGATAAGATAGCTCTACAGATAAGATAGCTCTACAGATGAGATAGCTCTACAGATGAGATAGCTCTACAGATGAGATAGCTCTACAGATAAGATAGCTCTACAGATAAGATAGCTCTACAGATAAGATAGCTCTACAGATAAGATAGCTCTACAGATAAGATAGCTCTACAGATAACAAAGAAGAGTTAAATGGAACCACCGTAACACAACTGAGGATAGCGACCCAGGAAATAGAGTGGAGTGAGAGGGAGAAATGGCTAAAGGAAGAGAAGGGGGGAGAGGAGGATGAGGAGGAGGAGGAGGAAGCTAGATAAGGCAGTGTTCCTCCCACTGCCTCCTCCAGTGGGAAGAAAGAAGGGCAGAATGCTACTAAACAGGTTCAAATGAGCAGTTAGCGTTGCAGGTAACCAGTCGTGTCAATGGTAAACTTACCATAATGGTCAGTAGATGCCTGGCATCAAGTATAATGGACTTGTTCAGCATACGTGTTGATGTAAGGGAGGTTTTGAACCCTCTAGTAACCTCTGTTTTATTCCTTGATATCTGAAACCTCGACAACTAAATACTAGTTCGAAGAGACGTCTGCCTTCGTTGGTGATATGCAACTGCTCCAAATTATCGGGTCTGATTTCGGTTCCGTGGATTGGCGACGTCTTCAGCCACATATTGCTACCCTTAAACATTGATAAGTATGTGTGTATCTTAATATTTTTACGTCACTGGGCATCAGTCTTCACTGATTCGCTAGACGGATTGAGATCAACCACATCTCAGACTTCCATGATAGATTGAGACATTCACCCACCCGTTTGCACTTATCTTAAGAATTACGTCACGAAAGAAAAAGTTGAAGGTATTCAATCGTACGGCTGTGCCAGAACGAAAGAGATTAGTTTCCCAACTCTTCCAGACAAATCGGAATGTCGTGGATCACTTGGCGAGGGAAGTCTTGTCGTCTAACAACCGAGGATCATAGTAAGTTCATAGGGTAATGCATGGTAGCATGGGGCGATTTCGTTCCAGGAACGAGTGGCTATGAAACTCCTCCAACTTCGAAGTCTTTCTGGAACCTCCGGATGAGTAAATGGGCTGACTTGGCGAACTCCTTCGCTGGACAGGATGGATCGTTTATACTTTTGTAGGGTACGTAGAAGAGGCGAAAAGTTCGTCTGAGTCTATTCCTCCTTTCTGATTTTTCTCTCGCACAGTGAGTGATATTTCCCACATTTCAGATATTGATCAATATCTTGGTATCTAGAACACACAGAGGCAGTGAGGGAGACACTGTGTGCTTTGTAGACTGGCCTAATTTATGTCTTAACAGATATTCCAAGATTGTTTCGACCCTACGCGATTCATCCACGCACAGTTATGAAGAATGACCCACAGATCCCCAGAGTTTTGCTGCTGTGGTGAAGTAGACAGTGAGGAGTTAGCTTCCTACTCACGAAAACATTGATGATCCAGATGGGCAGTCGCTCACTCAGGCAGATAAAAGCTTGGGTTTGCATGACATATGAACATCGAGTTGCACTTCGAACATGAAGTGAAGTAAAAAGAAAATGAAGGGGGGAGAAATGCACGGAGGATGAAGCAAGCAAATGAGAGACTGACAGACAGACAGACAGACGGAGAGACAAAGGTCACACATTATAACAGTTCCAGCCACAGAATTAACCCTCATTATTCATCATGGGTCGATCTTTTCTCTACAGAACACACTGATATCTTAATTTCTCTCCGTCTGATATGCATTATCTAGATACTAAGGCACAATGCCATCCATAATATATCTCCTGTCTATAAACATTTCCCTTGTTGTCCAAGCCTCATTAAAAACAGAAAGGTGTCTGACGAGGCAATGAATATTAGTGTATTACTTGGCTGTTGAATTAAACATTTAATTGCTTCCCATTACTATTCATGACGGTGTAATGATATGTAGAAAAAAAAATTCTGTTTTGAATTAGCTTTTTCTTTTTTCCTTTCGCTACCTCACTCTATAATCTAAGCACTATCCACATATCGGCTGAAGCAGTAATGATAACAACGATATTGATAATGATAGTAATAATGATGATAATAATGACAAGGATAATAATTTCTTTCATACTATTCGCCATTTCCCGCGTCAGCGAGGTAGCGTTAAGAACAGAGGACTGGGCCTCTGAGGAAACATCCTCATCCAGCCCCCTTCTCTGTTCCTTCCTTTGGAAAAAGAAAAAAAAAAAAAAAAGAGAGAGGGGAGGATTTCCAGCCTCCCGCTCCCTCCCCTTTTAGTCGCCTTCTACGACACGCAGGGAATACGTGGGAAGTATTCTTTCTCCCCTATCCCCAGGGAATAAGGATAATAATAATAAGGATGATTATAATGATAATGATGAAAATAATGAGATAATGACAATGATGATAATGATAATGATGATAATGATAGTATTAATATAGATGAATTCAGCAAGCTATAGACCAGCGAGTTCGTCCTTAGCTATTTGTAAGAGGTTAGGACAACATTCCTATATCAAGGTCAAAGAAGGGAAGCGTAAACAGTCTTATAAAGGACAGTTTTCTCCCTTGAAAGGAGTCCATCCTCTCCTGCTCCTGCGCGGAGTGCAGCCTTAGAGCATGCAGATGGCCCTGATATAGGATGATAATTTATATACCTACGTACCATCAGTTTATATATTCCATAGGTTAAACCCGTTTCCCCGTCGTCTGCTGATGGCTACGTTTCTCTCGTCCAATAAAAGGTCTGATTTATGTGGCAAAGAAAGACAATGGGAGATAAATCCTCTCTTGGTAACCGAACACGCCAGCATAAAATCCCAATAAATCTGAAATTATGGCTGACTCTTGCGGCGCTGGCATGAGAGAGAGAGAGAGAGAGAGAGAGAGAGAGAGAGAGAGAGAGAGAGAGAGAGAGAGAGAGAGAGAGAGAGAGAGAGAGAGAGAGAGAGAGAGAGAGAGAGAGAGAAGAGAGAGAGAGAGAGAGAGAGAGAAGAGAGAGAGAGAGAGAGAGAGAGAGAGAGAGAGTAATAGCATCACAGGGAGATAAATCCTGAACCAGTTCGTTATTACGTTTATTGCCAGCGACTTGTTCGCTGGAGGCAGAGGTCCATCGTGGCTATCGCCTTAGCCAGCGAAGGCTACGTATGCTTTATCAGCCATAACACGTTATTCCCCCCTTGAGAATCCACTGTAACTGGTTTTATTACATTCGTATGCAGATTTCATTCTATGGTGCTAGCGTGTAGAGGTACGGCCTGCAGGTGTATACTGTGAAAGTTCGTAAAACATCGTAGAAATACGTATTTTTAATGCTGAAATGGAAATCCCATTATTTTTAAACTCTGGTAATATTTCAGAACGCAGAACCACGTCGGAAATCTCCACTGTGAGTCTGGTGCTACAATCCATGCACAGATTCATATCAATAACGAAGATCTGTTGAGAAAATGAAAGAAGTGTGATGTACCTACTTTGGTCATTGTGGTTTTGAGCTACGTACTGACAGCACTGGTGGTTATGGTTACTGGAGATCTCCAACAGAGCGAAGGGTGGGTCCTTATGGATCGATAGGGATAAAAGAGAGCAAGGAAGGTGAGGTCTTCGTCTGCAGTGAGTTCGAATGGGTGTGGTAGGCCGACCGTAGACAGACGAGCGAGTGGGAAGACTGGGGTCTATACGAAGACTGGGACACAGGAGGATTAAGAGGAGTCTAAGGTGACCGGGGTTCAGAATAACTGGGATCCAGAGAGAATGGGATCTAGGAAGACTGGGAGTCTAAGAACCTGGGATCTAAGAACACTGGGGTCTAAGAAGATTGGGATCTAGGAAGAGTGGGGTCTATGAACCCTGGGATCTAGGAAGACTGGGGGTCTAAGAATACTAGGATCTAGGAATGCTAGGATCTGGGAAGACTAGGGCGTAAAGCAGTAAATAGATCAGCATTGGAAGATGAAACCTTCAACTGAGTGATGAAGACGACCATTCGAGAGTGAGTTTCTCCCAAGATTTGATGACAGAAATTGAAAGAAATATATCAGAACCTGTCTGGGATCTCAGGGCCTCACCTAACCAACCTTAACAGACAGGAGGATCATATCTTCCTCCTCCTCCTCCGCACAAAGTGAAGTAAACTGAAGATTTGCTTCAGTGTCCACAGTACTTTATCTAGTCTTATGAGAATATGGCGTCATACAGAATTCCTAGAAGTCCTATGAAATTAAGAATGCAGATGAAATGACATGGTCTACCAACATAATCAACTTCAGAACAACAAATCGTATCCTCATACAATAATCATACCACTACAGAATAAAGAACAATAAGAGTTGAATATGCACTTATACTTCAGAAACCTAATCCAGGCGTTTTAGAAAAATACAAACACACAATGCCATTCATGAATGAACAAACATACATTCAAGTTCAATACAGGTAAAGCAAATTATCTACTTATCCAGTGGCTGCTTGCAATTCATGTTCTGCGAGTGAGTTGTCGAAGGGATGTTTACCTCAATTAGCTGATTGTGTGCTCGCTAAAATCTTAGGTTTTGATATATCTATTCATCCTCATGATATACCAGATTCCCCCAGCTAGTTTCTCTTTGCAAATAGATATTAGAATATTTTTTATGCATGATTATCTCGAACATTAGATTACTGAGAGATTGAAAGCAGTTGAAGTTGTCCTATCATAAAATAGAATCGTGGTAGATTTGATAAGCGATATATTGAAACTGAAGTTGATTAATTTTCATATTATTTTCCTCTTACATTTTTTTTCTTTTACCTGACTTGGCCTCGAGAAGGATGTGTTTACCCTGTATAATGTCAATCACTATATAGAAACACAATCAACTTCAAGATTGATAAGAATCAAGTTTATAAAGACGAGATTCTAATTTTGTAAGTCAACCCTGAAGTATCCTCGGCTTCTCCATAAAACACGCTTACGTTCCTGTGAGAGAAGTGTTTACAGATCCTGAAGACAGTGGACCAACAGTGTTTATGGACGTACGGATGTTTGTGTGTGTGTGTGTGTGTGTGTGTGTGTGTGTGTGTGTGTGTGTGTGTGTGTGTGTGTGTGTGTGTGTGTGTGTGTGTGTGTGTGTGTGTAATTTACTTATTTGCTCTGTGTGGGGAAGGAATATTGCACTCTTGATGCCCCATCTCTTGCACTAGGGCCACATCTCTTAAACTAGCAACCACGTATGTATATGCATGTATGTATATGTATATGTATATGCATTCGTAGACGTATATATGTGTGTATGTGTGACGATACACAACACAGCGGATCCTCGCCGGTCATGCCAACCAGGAGAATACGTAGGCGATAACCGAGATAAGAGAGAGAGGGTCAGTTGTCAGGACCAAACGTTAGGATATATATCCTCCCCCTGGTTATTGGTAAGACATTACTCCCAAGGGCATGATCGCCGCTCACCACCTTAATTCAGCCGTGTGCAAGACCACGTACACACACACACACACACACACCTGTCCTGCTCCCACTCCTCTCATGCTGATAACTTAGGTGCCCACACCTTCCTGGAAGGGGTCATTTTCACCACTTCGAATTCTCTTTCCTTCAGGATTCCTTTCGTCCTGTCTTTTGCTTTCTCTCTTCTACTATTCTCTTCTATTCTAGTTCCACTTCCTTATATCTTATTCTCGTATATATATATATATATATATATATATATATATATATATATATATATATATATATATATATATATATATATATATATATATATATATATATATATATATATATATATATATATATATATATATATATATATATATATATATATATATATATATATATATATATATATATATATATATATATATATATATATATATATTCCATTTTTTTGTGGACACAAATGATAAGTCTAAAATGGATATGATAACTGCATACAAGAGAACTCCACTGACTGGCTGATTCAGTTAACGAATGAATCACTCAGATTGGCTATTGGTGACATGCTCTCACAAGAATTAATCAAAATAACAAAAGGGGGAATGAGTCTTTTAATGTCTGTTGTTGAGGGGGGAGAGTTCAGCTCCATCATGGTACATAGATCATGTTTACTTTGAGTAATTGGATTCCTCAAATTTTTACATTTGTAGAATTATGAATGTGATGGGTAACGAATCAAATCTATATCTATATTCATCTGTCTATCTATCTATCTATATCTCTGACTATCTGTCTATCTATCTAATGACCCATCTGTCTACCTACCTATCTCTATATGTACCTATCTGTCTATGTATCTATCTATCTATCTATCTATCTATCTATCTTTCCATCTATCTATCTATCTATCTATCTATCTATCTATCTATCTATCTATCTGCAGAATATACCTCAGACTTTTCCAGTTAACTTGAGAACTTGTGAGTTGCCGCAGCAACGCTCCCCCCGACCCAACAGTCTTACAAGGGTAATAACATCCGATTCCACTCGGCGTCGCAAGTAATGGCCGAAGTTTTATGAGTCACGGTGTAACACTTTAGATAAAGTGAGGCCTTTTATAAGTTTATTAAGTGAGGCACGTCCTTCTGGACGAGCACGCGGGATCCGAGGCTTACGAGGCAATGAAGGAGAGGCGATGGATGGCGCTAGGCTGGCTAGGTATTGGGCCCTCCACTCCATAACTCATCCATCACCCTGTCCCTCTATACTTTATAATGATGAAGGAGGAGTGAAGGAAGAAGCTCTATCAACCTGGCCCAGTTATAGGCCAAAGACACGACAGGAGGTAACAGCTAGCACACAGGGTGACACTGACGAATAGAAAATGATTCATTCAAGAAAACCTTTTGGTTCTTCTGTCTTGTTTAGTCCATTAGAAGATACTGAACGAGTTCCTCCTGTAGATCTGGTCATATCCTGACTCTACAGTACTGTATGGAGACGGCCTGGAGATAGAAGTGGTATTGTATATGTGATCAGGATCGTGTAGTATCGTAGAGGTCAGGACTTGAATAAAGAAATTAAAACTTTAGGGTTAGAGAGTGGAGATGAGTGGGAGAGATGGTGATCTCTGAAGGCTATTTTTTTTCCCTTCTCTCTTTTGTGACACAGATGTACTGTGTCTGTGCTCAGGGATGATGTAATACATATATGTGGTTTGTGAGGCATGATGACTTATGAGTATGAACCGACCTCTTGGCTGTATGTTATATTGTCAAAACTGAGTTTATTTCAACCTCGCAGGGTTTTGTTTATATATCTGTTATCCTTACGTTTATTAAAGACTTTATTTGTTTTTCTTTCCCAGTGCTTTACTTCCCTCGATCGTTTTCATTTCGTATCTTTTAATGCTATTCTCTTCCTAAGCATCAACTTTAGTTCCCTCTCCTCGTCTACGACAGACCTTGTTAAGGGAAAAAAAATCCTCCTCAAGACTCTCAAAGAAAATGAGAAGACAAAAGCCTCGGTGGCTCTGATTTGCGATATACCAGCGCGCACTCTTAAGTATCACCCGACAGGATTTTATCCAGGGAGTTACAGCCTTCAAGACCTTACTGGCATGGCATTACCATGCCCTGAGGCCAGACGCGGAGGTTAACGTCTCAGAAAATTAATCCATCTAAGGCGGAGAAAAACCTGTTCATTATAGTTTTATCACAACCTGCGAGTGTTTCTCAGAGCGAATGAGACACTCCTGGTTCATGAGGCATCTCACCTGAGAAATAGGTCACCCCAGAGACCAGACGTCCTTTGGGAGACAGTGAGTCGTTCTAGAACACTTTGATGTCTTCACGTGCAGTAAGACAGAGACCCAGCCGTCCATGAGGCATTAGAATGAATAATGGTTATAGGACGTCCTCACATGGGTTGATCGTGCTCAGTTCTAGGGTCGTCCTTTGGGAGGAGAGTGTATCACGCAGCGATGTGGGGCCGTCCTGGGAGGGAACAGGCTCTGCTGTGGGTAGGTCCTCATAGGGAGTGAGTTGCCCTGAGCCACTGGAGGGAACTTACAGTCCCTCATGTGTGTGTGTGTGTGTGTGTGTGTGTGTGAGTGTGTGTGTGTGTGTCTTTAGATGCACGTTATTCGGAACGCACGCGTTTCAAAGTAGGCTCATTCCTTTGTCTGTTCATTACTGGATTTCTTGAACCTTGTGAGGCCAACGGCTATGTCCTCACGTACCCTTGGTCCTCGTCTTTCCTCACGCCCCCCGAACCCTGGACTATCCTCACGCTCCCCTGGTCCTCGTCTCTCCTCACGCTCCCCCGATCCCTGGTTCTGTCCTCCACTCATCCCGATCCTCCTCCACTGCACCTCGGTAGAACTTACATTTTTCCTGACATTTGAGAAAAAAAAGGAAAATAGCTCTTAAAAACTCTCCATTTGAGCACAAACATGTGCTATATATATATATATATATATATATATATATATATATATATATATATATATATATATATATATATATATATAATATATATATATATATATATATATATATATATATATATATATATATATATATATATATATATATATATATATATATATATATATATATTTCTTTATGTCCTTCAATAACTTATTTCGTAGAAATCTCGAAGGGGAAAGAAATATTACACGAACATTTATAATTGTGTTTCATAGCAACAGGCAAGGCCTAGCAACGGGTGACAACGTGTATCAGAACACGAGTCAGGCTCAGTGTGTGGGGGCACAGATTTTCTGAGAGCAGTCACCAGATGTTGGACTAAATGCTATATCCAATATCTCCAGGAAACACGGGAGACTGAAAGAATACTTTGGCACTTTACTGGAAAGCCTTGTGACGCGTGTCCCCAAGGAAGTATAAGACTGGAGGAAAGCAAAGGTTTTGACATCTGATCTTTTTTTATTTTCATTTCATTTTCTTTCTTTTGCTTCAGCTGCTGACGTCACTTTCCTCTGGTAGCAGCAGGTGTTGCCGGGGCGGTCGGTCGGCCGTCGTCAGCAGCGTCAGCGTCTGACACCCACACCTCCCTCTCCCTCACACACACACCAGCAAGACTCGCCACACTTATGCACGGATTAAAAACTTTCCAGGGATTTTGCTCCGTGGAGGTTGCTCCAGCAAGTAGAAT